>NW_010972853.1:8267367-8267591 GCF_000737465.1 Haliaeetus leucocephalus
TTTGCTGTGTTGCGGGAGCTATCTTGTGGGGGAGATGAGGGAACACATCTCCCTCTCCCTACCGGGCATTGATGTGAATGGTTTTTATCATGCAGGCTCCCGAGGTCCTTGTTCACCCTTATGGGAGCTGTTTAATACTGATCATTATTACTGGTGGCATATTATGGGTATTGTGGAATCTGGTCTCGTCCCGGTATAAGAGAAGACAAGTTTCAGGTGAGGCA
>NW_010972853.1:8267601-8350245 GCF_000737465.1 Haliaeetus leucocephalus
TTGGCAAACAGTTTATCAAAAGTGGTCCATGAGATGTTTATCGACATAGGTCTGTGCTTAGCAAGCCCTTGTGCATGCTAAGCATTGTTATGGCAGAAATCAGCAGATGATGGGGTTTAGTGTAAGTACTCAATGTCCCTCCTTCATTAAAAGTTGCACTTAGTTTTGTCACCCATTCTTAGAGATGCTGTTGCAAGCTGCAAAGTAGTTTGCTTTCTCTTCTAATCTCCTGACTAGTTTCCGTACTTGAGAACAGAGTGCCAGTACACTATTTGATATTTTTGAGAATTTAACTGTGTTGTTGAAAATTACCTTTGCTCAAGCGTTGGTATGCTAATTGTAAATAAAACCAAGCCACTAATAAAATCGTGACTCACCTAAACTGATCAATACGAAAGCAGATCTCTAAATCTCTGTTAGTGGTTAACATAGAAGAATGAGACAACACAATTAAGGCACTTCTGTGAGGTCATGGCTCCTTATGAACAGTCATGATATCAGCATCTGAACAAAGACTATATGATTCTAATAATTTCCCTCAATTTCCTTTTAGAAAAGCTACTTAATTTGGCTTGACTCCTGGAGTTAAAGAACAGAATATAACCTTTACATATCCATGAGTCCACCACTGCACCTCTAAGTGGACTCGCTTTTAAATATACACACACACATATACACTTTTACTGACAGAAATTTGATAATCAGCCTGAGTCTATTTTTATGTTTATTTTACAGCTGATTTGAGATTAAGAATAAGGCTGAATGAAAAAGAAACAATGGCCAATGATTAGCAAAATTTAGCCTTGTAGGAATGTCCCTACTGAAAATATAGACACTACAGTATGGCAGAATAGTCAACGCATTTGAACTCTGCCCAGCCAGAGCTCTTTCAGAACATGTTACAAGGTCAGTGTTATCAGAGAGCTTCCATCAGGGTCCAGCTGAAGTGGAAAAGGATTTCTTTTTTGGCAGTGGGAGTAGGGGAAAGAGGTGGGCAGGAGGGAGGAGATCTATCAGTAATTTTTCACAATACTTTTAAATTTTCTATAAAATATAATTTTTTTCTGTTTGAATAACGTGCCTTTTCTTCATTTCTTCTACAGTACACACTATCTGTCCAATAGAGGTGCAAAATACCTAAGGAAAATTCTGCTGGCTTAGGTCATGTTATGTATCTGGCATAAATTTCCTCTGGACAAAGCTCTTCTTTGAAGAAAGAATGGATTTATCTACTGAAAAGCTCATGATTGTAACATAAAGCCAAGATTTGATCAGTAGAAGTTTATCATATGTGGTTATTTGCTCTTTGCATACTTCTGCCTCTCATCCCATACATCTTTTCTTTTTTAACCTCAGTCTTCAATACCTGTATATCAGCTGTTTTTTTTCAGAGATAGTCGGTGGCATAGAATAATTTTCAGCTTGTCACTGAGTCACTCTGGCATGTGTTTTACAGTGCAGCCTGAACCTCTCTCACAGTTAAAGCTAAAGAGGTTAGTGTTGGAATGCTAAGTAATTGTTAGAAATGAAGATCAGTACCTTTAAAGTTTTCAGGGGAAGGAGAGCAGGGGAGATCCATGCTACCTTGTCAGTTCAACGGAATTCAGTGGAAAAGCAGAAGCACCACACTTCTCTAAAAACTACATTCCCATTAATGTGTCCTCAACTTCCCCACTCCCCCAGTAACTTTCAAAACTGATTGAATTTATGATATAAAATCAGTCCAAGTAGGTTCTTACAAAATATGCTTTATAGGTAGGCAGGTTAGCCAGCAGCATTTTCCTACCTATCTCCACATGGGCTTCTCAATCATCAACTAATTTACTCTACCTACTTCTGATGCCATTCCAGGGATATTTTAAACAGAAAGATTAGACAAATGAACCTATTTAACAAGACTTTTATTGAAAACATACACAAAGTGAACAAGTTATTTAGCTTCTAAATGTACATATTAGAGAATATTCATATTAGAGAAGAATACTTTAAGAAAAGGGGAAATACAACCGACATATGCTGCAGTTTACATTACTAAGGCATTTAGGCTTAAGAGCAAGTTATACTGTGTGTGTGTGTGTGTGTGTGTGCATCTATATACACAAACACACAAACACATACACACCGGTTATCCGATTTGAAACTGTACAGTGCTATGCAATTCATTATTTTTTGCTTTTTCTATTTTTTCAACACTAAATAAAGCTTGTATCCAAATGGTAGAAGTTGTTCACAGAACAGCAGTTATAATCTACTCTTCAAGAGTTTGCTTACAATTACAATACTAACGATGCACAAAAAACCCCCCAGATCTTCATGGGAAAGTTCTCTCTTACCAAAATGAGGCTCAAGTAAGAAAAACACTAGTTTGCAAAGGCACCGTGGAGACAGGTTTTAATACATTAAATACAACATGAATCATTCACAATAACAAGTTTAGTGTTTCTGGGAACTTTTGTAAATACAACACAGTTGGTCACACAAAAATGTTTCTGTTGATTTGTCTTGGCAACTCAGATACATCAACAGTGTAACAGCATAACAGCTTTGTTCCCATCTGACAGAAAATAATGGCAGTTCTGCAAGGCAAACGTTAAACCTGACCGTATGTATTTATTAATTCCACAGTGTTTTGACAGATTATAGGGGATGCAACTTAAAGGATGCTGACACGCTCACTGAGGGCTTTCATTTCTGTTTCTTCTAGCCTGGTGTTTTCATTATGGTTAGCACTTTGACTGATAAGGTGTGCTGGATACTGCAATCCATGCTCTCCTGAATACTGTTCCCATCGGGAGTCATCACTTTCATGGGTGATGTAACGTTCCCCCATTTTACATTCAAGTTCCCTTAAATCTAACCAGGTTTGATAGTCCTGAAATAGAATAACAGTATTAGTTTTAAATTTCCTAAAATAAACGACATTCCCTTCTACTACCAATACTATGCAAAGTGCTATTAAGTCAGCAACCTAAAGGTCATGCATCTCTATTGCTCCAGAATGGAAAAACATTGTAATTAATAAATATGAAATCTGCCTATAGAGATAGGTTTTATCTCTAGAGGATTGCTTGATAAATTAATTTGATTAAACTCTATCATAAGCATAGTCTGGAGATGTTACAGGTTGTTTTGTAGAATGTATGGATAGTTTACAGATTTCCATAATATCTAAATGAGGCATGGCAGTAAAACAATTCTTCACACTAGACACAAGATGAATAAGGAAGAAGAAACATCTTTAAATCACACGTGTACATCCTAGTGATCTGTTTCAGATAGTCAAGACAGTTGCTCCGTCTCAGTATAATGGTGCACAACATGAATTCAGCTTGGGCTAGAAAAAAATCTGCTTTTCCAAACTTAGGCAATTACTGGTGTGCTCAGAGATGTATACATTTAAACATCAAGGTACTTTGGAACTCCGTGTTGACAGTCAACAGTAAGGCTGGAAACTGGTTTGGTACTCATGCTGTTTAGATCATCATGCTCTGCAGCCTCTGATCTGCCTGAAGTGTATCTCAAGTTCAATAATTTCTTTTCTTATTCCCACCCAAAGCATACATGAAGCTGCAATAATAAAGCCAATCCTAGGCCCACGCAGACTAACCTCTGCTCCTGATCCTGTATCCAGTTTTCTTTTTTCTCCTTCACCTTGTCTCAACCTTAGACACAACCTTGGTCTCATAGCCAAAGCACCAGAAAGCCCCCACGCGGTAAATGCATGGAAGCCTTCATCCTTAGTGTCTCACATCCCTTGGCCCACTTCTTACACAGACATCCTCTCAGAAATCACCTCTAAGTCTCACTGCCCCACACCACTGTTCTCTTTCCTTAGCATTTCAAGGTTGGGCTTTCTAGAAAGAGGACTCATCTCACCCATGGTGCGAGAGCTGCCGCTCTACTACCTCGCCTTAGTTCATCTCCACTCACTATTGCACAAGTGATAGAAGTGGATGTAGAGAGGTGAAGGCCTCTGTCCCATCATACGAGACTGCCAGCAGCCTTGCTGCAGACCGTAGCCCAGATCACCTCTCCAGTCCCCAAAGGCTCAGACAAATGCATTCTGCAACGGTTGTCACGGAGAAGAGCAGTCTTGGAGGAAAAGACTAATGAATGACAGGAAATCTGGGAGGAAGAAAGCAAGCCCAGGAGAAAAGTCCCTGGAGAAGGCGGAGGGCAGGGTGGGAGGTTGCAGCCCTTTTCCTCCTACACCAGCAGGTCACCCTCTACTTTAGAAACAGTTGAAGCTATAAGGTACTGGAGTAGGACTCGGCTTTCAGTGTGGGTAAAGATGCCTTTGGGACTGTGGATTACGCATCCATCTGTGCCGTGCCTGTGCCACAATTACTTTCCTAGAGGCAAACGTGGATCCCTTGGGAGATCCTGCAGCCTGATGTCCCAGCCTGGCCTCAGCCTGTCCCCGTCCCCAGGGAGGGGCCCAATGCCCTGGGGCCGGCCCCAGCCTGGCCTGCTCCTGGGCTGGGGGCACCGGGACCGGTCCTGGCTGTTCACTGCAGTGACTCTGGTTTAGGTCTTTAACTTGCAGTGATTTGGCTGCTGCCGGATAAAAAAATTATCACAGGAGGAGCAGAAGATAGTGGCTGTTAGCCTCTCAAAAATTCCTAACATTTCAGTTTTCAGTTGAAAATTTCAGCTGAAGGTGGCTAACGTCTCTTCCTGGAAAGCATACAACTTCACTAGTTCTTCTGATGACTGTGAAGTGAAAGCCCATTGATTAGCTTTAATAAGAAGTGAATCAGGGTAGACTCCAGGCAATGAGATAACACAAGTCAAATGACTATAAAGGGTTTTTTTATATACATCATGTTCTCAGTGGACAAACAAAATAAAATATTTTTGTAGCGTATTTTGAAAACATGAGAGAGTTTAGTATGAATTTAATACTTCAGAAATTAATGAGAATCTGTAGGTAAATTGGTGAAGGAGTATGAGGTTCTCGTGATCTGAAAACATCTTCAGGTTTGTAGATTTGCTTAGATTCTACTGTGCTTAAAGATGAAAATTTGTTACATACTTAGAGCCTAAATGCATAAGAAAAAACATGGAATTGTAGCAATACCTGTAACCATGGATGGCTTAACGTTTTGTCCACACTGTAGCGCTTTCTCATTTTCACTTGCAACAAATTATTTATCAGATCAATAGCTGAAAAGAAATAATAGTGGAAAATGTCAGTTTAAATATATTTGTTTCAACTAGGACATGTAAACAGAGAGACAGACAGACATGGTAGTGGTAAGAAGGGGACAGTTATCCTTTCTTATTCCAGCTTTTTACAAACTGCAGTCAATGTTGTCCTTGAAGGTACTCATGCAACCCCTCCTAATGGGATTACAACTGTTTTACTGAAGTTGCCTGCTAGCTAGCATATCATCCACTTCTGTGTGTTCATTTGCAGGCACACAGCAAAGACTGAAGATAATCCTCATTCAGTTCCTGCTCAAGCGAAAAAAATCTCATGTAAGTGAGGAGTACTGTATTCTTCAGGTACCACAGTAAACACAAACACACACACACACATATATATATCTATACATATATATATTTTACTCTGAGACTCTCAGTATTGCTTTTATATGACTAACAGCAGCACCTTCCCAGGCACTGAGTAGCGGTTTTTGTAAGTCACAAGTCTTGCAATACTATTCTTTTGAACTGAGCATTGCTTCTACCTGCTAGTCAGCAGTCTGGTGTTTCATAAAGGTGAGAGGGGTTTTTTACAAATTTCTTAATTTCTGTGTTTTTGAAAGAGTCAATGAGTCACTGAGGTTATAGGTATGTGTGCTGTGGTTCCTGAAGAGAAGAGGCCCATGAGTCAATGACCAGTGCATGGAACTACACTGAGTGACCCATTTGGAAAAATCTCTGGGATGAGACTGCTAAGCTTTGAATGCAACTACTAAAACCACTAAAAAAAATTAAAAAATAAAAAATGAGGGTATCATGTAAGGTTAAACTCTATTCTAGGTGGTGCTAAATGTTCAGTATGTGTTCTGGGGGAGTTTATTGTTATAGAATAATTGACCGGCCACAAGGAATTATAATATTACTGCAACTTTCCCATTCCATCACAATATCCCTTGGCTTGTCCAAAGTATGCTGGTTTACATCTTTATTTTTTGTTTATATCATGGTGACAGGGAAAGATGATCTTGAAAGTAACACAGAAACGTGGCATCACTGAGGGGAATTGGGTCTGAAATGCGAGATGGACATTGTTGCCAGCTGGGTATTGAAGGAGCTGAATAATCATCTTGTCTGTTTTAAGAGCAGGCAATGGGACAGAATTCTTTAAATTGCTACATCTCTGAGGTTGTATTTGTGCAGCAATATGGAAAAACTTTTCTTTTTCAAAAGAGGCTTCCTCTCCCCAGGCTCCTTTGCCAACTAGAGCTTCCTGTGTGTTTCTGCCATGAGGCAGAGCACAATGAGCACAATGCCCACAAAAATGGGAATGTATATGGCGGCCTATCTGGATGTATGCAGTAAGTTTGACAGACAAACCTATTCTTAGCAAAAGCTGGCTATCACTAAAGTAGCCCTGACTTCCTGGTGCTGAATATTATCTTGGAAATCAAAGCAATTGTGGGAATGAGATAAAAGAAATCTCAGGGCTTCTGACAAAGAAGACAGTGCCAGAGGTTCTGAGCCATGCTTTTCCTGGAGCAGATGGTCCTAATTTTATTTTTCCTGTTCTGGAAAAACAGGTGTTTAGCTACTGTCTCTTTTAGTGTAAAGTACAGTTCATGCTAAACTTTCTAACTCATGTTTATTTTGTTCCCTCTCAAAATGTCTGTGAAGTGGATGTGGGATCAGACAGCCAGTGGATAGCCAATAGGACTACTACTGATAGATGGTAGCATTCTGAAAACTCATTTGTTTTCCAAAATAGTGGGGTTAATCTTTTTCCTCTTTATTGGTAAGAGAAGTTCTCAAGTTCCAAGCCATGAGGAAGAGACAGGAAAATCAAGTCATATGGCACGGTTCAGTTATACAGTGACTTCTGATATAACTTGGGAAAAAGTAGTGGACATTGTTTTTATCTGATGCTTGGAGGAGGAGAACATAGTCCTTACCCACTGTGGTAAATCTGGGCATTGGCAGATATCAGCATCTTCTGCAACACTGTCACCTTACCCTTAAATTCAGCAGAATTACAATAAGACTTCAGTCTGTCCTTTGATAAATAAGCCAGTGCTGAATGTGAATTTAATAGGGTTCCCATTTGTTTATTATCTTCAGAGGTATTCAGGTGTATATGATCTTCAGAGATAATATTTCATCGTTTACTATGAATCTCAGTTTGGCAAATAGGTCAAGAGCTTGATGAAAGAGCTGATTGTCCTGGGAATTGATTTCAATCAGCCAACTGTTGAGATATAAGTGCATGTTTCCCAAGATGTGCTTCTAAAACTGTCAAGTACCTACTGAATATTCTTCCTGCCATGGAGTATTGATAATGTCTCTACTATGTATCTTCTGTCCAACCCACTGGAAGCAGATATGACTGTGAGCCTTACAAGTGATGAAATTATACATAGCTATTCAGCCTCCCTCAAGTTACAGCAAGATGAAGACCCCTTTGCCCTTTTTTTTCCCCTTCAGGACATGACATACTACACGTAATAACATAATTCTTTGTATTCTTGGGGAAAATTGCCAATGGCTTGTTGAACAGACCAGAATGGCATTGGTCTAGGAACAGTCACAAGAGAAGGTACACAAAGAAGGAGAGGGAAGGAAACTAAGACAAAAGTGAAAAGGTAGCTTCACTAGATGGTTAAGACTGTCAGCACTGAGCAATCATTTGTTCTCCAGAACAGTTTACACACATAGTCCACTTGTTTCACCACTGGAATATCGCTGCCTCTGTAACAAGTTTTGGTGTTCATTTTTAGTTCTTTATCTAGGGTTCTTTTTGCCAGGAAAGTTTCGAATATCACTTGCCTCTTAGCAATAAATAAGCACAAATGCAACATGATTATTATGAAGATTTAGGGCCCAAACTATCTGATACAATTCCATTTGCTTTAATACTCAAAGTTTTCAAATGTAGGTGAAGAGAGAGATCAGACATGAGTTTCAACAGCAAAAAGCATTTGCTATTTTTTACCAGGAAAACATGCAATCCAAGAAAATCCACTTCTCAAGCATAAGAGTTCTGAGCATCAGAAGTCAAGATGCAAAGGATACGTACAGGCAAGGCAACAAAAGGACAGTGCTATGTAAAGGAAAGCAGAAGCTTGGGAGTTCAACACAGACAGGCTGAGTGCTGGAACTGAAAAATTAAAGGATTTCCTCAGGGATCAGGAATAGTCTGTTAATGAGAAAATGCTGAATTTAACCAGTGTTAAATTGTAGAGGTTCAGACACTGGTAGGTTCTGTGGGACTATTTAAAGGAAATGAGAAAAGATCCTGGTTATTCTCTCTGTTTCAGCTTACAAAAACATCACCCTGTCCTGATAGTGTCCTGACAACCACTATCTAATACAGTTTGGTCTGGCTACAGTAAGATTCATGTTGACGCAACTTCTTAATTAAAAAATAATTCATATAATTAATAATTTGATGATTACGTTTTGAGTTATACTGCTTAAAAACACTGGAGATAAAAATTTGGAAGGTATTAACATTTAGTTTAGACATACAACTCAAATATGGTTCAGGGGACCAAACTGGGGCACCAATTGTTAGGAAATTAAATTTTCTTCTAGGAAGATAAAGCAGTTTTGAGGAGAGGGTAGCAAATACACTGTATTTTAAAGTAATTTTTATGAATTTTCACTAGAGACTGATTATTTTTTTTTAAATCAGGTTTTAAAGTAATCCTTGCCAGACATTTTAAGAGCTTTATAAAGTTTGACAATATTCTTCTGTAAAATCAATAATTCAATAAATGCAGAGCATTAAGAAAGACCACCTATCGTCTGCACATCATCTATGGGAATCCAACAGGTTATCACCAAGGAAGTAACCTAAATGAAAGTTCTGAAAGGATTATGGTACTGCTTTTTCTAACACTTTTATGGGCTCCTGTTTACTTCCCATGATTTAAGGATAGCATAAGCAGCCAGCTGACGGCTTATCAAGTTCCAGCAGCTGGAGACTTTCTTAAAGGCGATAAACTAGCCAACTACTCCACTAGCATGACTACTGGTCATTTAGATAGGTGCTCATTCAGCAGAATCCCCAATGGGAAGATTCAAATACAACTTCAAAAAGCTGTATGTCCCCTCAATTTTAGGAAAGATTGCTCTTTAGTTGCACTTTACTGGAAAGAACCTCCAGAGTCAGGACGTTCATGTTTCTGAACTACTTACGGTAGTTTATTAGTATGGCAAATAATTAATTGTAGTAGAGACACAGTAACAATTTTCACTCTAAGTATCAAATTAATTAGGATGTGACCCACAAATTAACACACAAGTTTAGAAAATACCTGAAAAACCTACTATGAAACTACCATTCATTTAGTTCTACCATACAAGCTTCAGCTTTTCATATAAGTCATAAAAAATAAATCACCTTAAGAATATCAAGAAAAGCAGTCCTAAATTAACAATAAATTTATACTTGGTCCAGAATTTTTAAAGTACACCCATAATATTAACTACTTTCACAGCCATCACTTGTAAAAATTTAACCTGATGCCATTAATATAAAACTTAAGACTTCCTAGGCCCTGGATTTTTCTGAGTATAGCTCTGTTGATTAGTGGTATAATGCTTTCATACATATAAACCCCTTCCCTACTGCTGGTCAATACAGCTTTGTTGACAAATGCTCTAGTGTACATGCAGTTATTTTGGCAAAAAATAACCTTCAGCTAGCAAAGCTTATTATTTTCAGAGGCATGGATTCAGCTGTACTATCAAAAGAAATCCTTGGCAATTATAAGCTGCACCTCTACAAGGGAGGTTTTCTAATACTAATCTATCCTGGCAAACATGTGTAAGTAGAGCCAAGACCTTAGTTTAAACAGCTAGTTAAACATTTACTGAGGTAGAGAGCATCTTTGAGCTGTAACATGGATTTGACCTCCTCGTACTTAATGCTCACTCATGTGACTTTCTCATTAATGTGTGAAACAGAGTTTCTATTCACATTATGGTGAAACAAGTCTAAATAAATACTGGCTTGAAGGCAGCTGTGGTATTTATTTCTGACTCAAAAGCAGTGTAACAGGCACACCATGATAAAATTTAATGCATGGAAGAAGTTGCATTGCTTCTTCCCAAATTATTTAATAATATGAAGTAATGTGAAGCACCTGATCAACAGTGTGCACATCACATAGCTCTCATCAGGCTAGTAGTAATAGCTGTGTTGGTAGCTGATGAAAAAAGAATTATGAATACAACGATTTATTAAAATTCCATAACAGAATGAAATGCACCATGAATAATTCAAAACTTGACACAGCACATTTTAGGACCATGCAGTTCAAAAGACCAGACACCACAGTGAAGACACACTAGGTAAAATACACTAACAGGCAGGCACAAAATCCTCCAGGGAGTTCTGTCTTTATATTTAGCAGTACTTATTTTTTGTAACCTGTAGCTAAGTCAAAATAAATCTTTTAAGTTGATACAAATTTGGTGGATTGGGAGGTCAAAGTTGGAAACGAACAGTAATGCTGTTGAAAATAGGGTCTGTGTTCGACAGATCTGAAATTTAAAGCTATAAAATAGGAAAGAATTCTGCAAGTAGATTCCTCTGTATGAATATCTAGCAAAATTCCACAATGAAGTCTGAATTAAGGTCAAATTGTCATACAGCAATTCAGTGAATTTGGAAAGTTAAGCTGGCTTGACAAACATTGAAGACAGAACAGAAATAGCAGATTTGGCCATGGAATGTTGAATGGCTGTGACAAAACCTGGTTTTCTACAAGATATCCAAAGTTTACCACAGTAAATACATCTCCATGGTAATGTCTTACAATTCTATTTAGACATACAAACACAAACTCTGTTTTGGGGAAGTATTCTTTCAAAAGAAAGAAGCTATTGGAAAAAGGTGGGAAAATGCAACTGCTTAGTAGGGTGGAAATCAGAATTCCCTATGGAGGAATCTGTGAGATTGTGTGTGTGTGTACACATACAATCTCTGACAAACTTAAAATGTAAAGCAATTGAGTTTGGTGAAGTTAGAGAAGGGATTTTGTGCATGAGGACTAAGATTTGGGAACTGATGCTCGCAGAAACGTTCTGAATGGATGATTAGTTGGAAAAAAATACATTTCTGAGAGCTACAAAAATTGAAAGGTCCTAATTTTTATAGGTTAAATTTTAAGGGGGAA
This sequence comes from Haliaeetus leucocephalus, assembly GCF_000737465.1. Classification (NCBI taxonomy): domain Eukaryota; kingdom Metazoa; phylum Chordata; class Aves; order Accipitriformes; family Accipitridae; genus Haliaeetus; species Haliaeetus leucocephalus. The sequence goes on from NW_010972853.1 coordinate 8,278,929, forward strand.
GAGGACAGATAAAGCATTACACAAAAAAGCGAGAATTTCTCAGCAGGAAGAGTTGATGAGATTAACCCAGATGTTATGACATCAGACAGACACATTATGGAGAGAAGAGAGTCATAGTCAATGACTAGACCACATTCCTGAGTGGGAGAGAAGACAGAACTGTTGATAGTGGCTGAAAGACATTAAACACTCAAAAATGTTATCCTCAAATGGGTTCTGCCTTCTTCCTTGGCTTGTGACTGTATTTTTTTTATTTTAAAAATTGCTAGAAAGTGCTATAGAAAAAGTAATTCTCAAGAAAATAAACACGCTATTGTGTTCCTGACACACTTTTCCTCCAAAAAACAATTTCTTCCCATATGTTTTTGCTCTGAACCTGCTAGACTTTATTTTAAGTGTATTATTTATATAATCATGCAGTTTAAACTGTTATGGGTCATATGTTTTTACAAATCTATTGCCCCAGCAGTGCAGTTTAGAATTTTAAAAGCCAATTGAATTTTACCTTAAGACCAATAATTGAATAAAGAACACAGAATGCAAACATTTAGGCTACTTTACCACTGGTGTGGCTTTTCCAGACATAATGTTTAGGTATGACCTATCTCATTATTTTTCTTCCTTTTATACCCTCTGCATTCCAGCTCCCAAATTAACATGCTGTTGCTTGGCAATATCAGAAAAAGCATCTACTGAGCACTAAAAACAAAGAGATGATAAACACAGAACCATTCACTCTAATTTGTGCACTATCCATTTAAATGAGAAGAAATATGTGGTTTTGCTAAAAAGTAAAATATCTGAGCTTTTAATTCCTCTCTGATTACAATATAAATAGAAGTAAACGTGGCAATAACTAAGTTCAGCTATTCCTAAACTTTTTACATGAGTAATGGTCTGAAAAGAGCACTGAAATAACTACAGTTGCAATAAGTTTAACATCCACTTTGGCTCCCTGGGCCACAGTAACAGTCATAAGCAAGAAACAAGAGGTTTGAGCATTGTTCTGCTTTCCTCAGTGTCGATTTTTGCAACAGGCATGCAGAAATTCCTAACACTGCTTTCATTAGCCATTCTGCGACAAATTATATGCCCTTTAATAAAATCGTTGTTGCACAGACACTGGCAATACACTTGGTTGATGATCACTTCCCTTAATCTAAACTGAAAATTGCATAACAAGGTAAAAAGCCCACAACTTTAGAAACATTTACGGTTCCACTAAAAGTACATACACAGAATTTCAAGCAAACGAGTTCCTGCAGTTTAAGCAGCAGCTAGCTCAGGTATAACAGCTGCATGTGTTTGTAATCCCAACCTGGTACAGTAGTGAAGTAACATCCCCCCCTCCCCAATCTGTTGTTCTAGGTTGTCTGTCTTATCTCCCATCACTTGTTTTGCATATCAAGCAGCATTGTTCATACAGACAGAAACAGGTCTGAACAAACATTTATTTCTTTTTCTTTTTTTAATCTCAAATTGATATGCAATTCATTCCACTACTTCTCACTGTTCTATAAGTGTTTCTAGGATTATCATAATATGAACATTCACAGCAACCAGTAGTGACACACTTCAGCAGTAAAAAAAGAAGAAAGTCATGCAAATTGCATTTTATATGGTCAGAGAACCTGAGCATTTTTATTGGCATGCATAAATCAGAGTTAATACTAATCCTCTTAGATGTTAGCCTAGCTCTTCTAAGTTGACTGAATTCTCAGTTTCTGCCTGCTGTTACTGAGATATGTAATATAGTCTCTGGATGAAGGTACCACTTTTAAAATCTAGCTGTAATGTACAATTTATAGAGTCCATTGTTAAAGAGTGCTTGGGCCCAGCACTGTCTTTTGGACATACGAGAAGAAAGCAGTAAAGTAATGGAGAAATAAAGAAGAATGTTTACATTAGTTTTACTTATGGTAACTTTTTGACAAATGGCTCCTATTTTTCAAATTCATACAGCGGAACAATTTAAAAAGATCTTTCTTATCTGCATTAAAGATAATATTTATTTTGCATTTATTTTATCTGCAACAATGATACTTGCCTAATCAATTTTGGTTTCCATTTTTTAATGCTGTAGCAGTGCAGCAAAATTTTGGTTGCAGGCTTCTGTGAAGACTGTGGTTGTTTATTACGTGTTAGAGTTCTCTTAAATATTTGCACACGTTTTTAAATGTCAATAATTAAATTGGACTAACTGCTGGATCTTCAACATTTTTTCCTTCTTACAAGTAAAAACTACTTATAAATAATTTTCTTTTAATTTTAAAACAAAGAATAATACTTCTTGCAAGCAAATATCTGTGTAGATACTTCAAGACAGCAATTTCAGTCATACCAGCTCGAAAGAAATAGCCTGATCAATGTTTATTTACAAAGATCTTGCTGGATTCTGCAGCAGCATCACATTCCACATTGCTATATAACTCCTTTACAAGCTTGAGTGGAAGAACTAGTTGATGATAATTACTGCCCTCTTGGGAGAATTACTGCTGTAATACAAATTCCAGGAAATAGTTAGAAATCAAGTGTGCCTTTAGAAGTAATCTATTGTGGATCTTTTTATAAGAAAATTTAAAAAATTAAAAAAATAATCATAGTAATTTATCTTAAAATTTCTGTTGAAAAATGTTTAATGATTAAGAAAAATTGGCAAAAAGAATAATGGAAAAGATATGGCAGGCAAATATCCAATTCATTAGCTTAACCTGTTTGGGAAGCTGCAAGAGCCTATGACAAGCTAAAGGAAGATTTTCAAGTGCACAAACCTAACCTGTTGGGATTGAAACTAATTCTCTGTCTGAATTTTGTAGATTTACAGCACTTTGGGCAGAGAAATTTATGAGCCCCAGTGTATTTTAGCTTGAAATGAGCTTCATGTTACCATAGTTTACATTTAAATGCACATACCTTTTCAAATTGTTCTTATGTGTAATGTTGAGTAAGCAACTTCATAAAATCTTTAAAATCATCTGTGTTTCCCCCCAAATGCTTCAACCACTTGTAGCATCAATTATCACGGCACTGTTCAGAATTGTAATCCAGATCAAATGTGTTAGGACACAGGGTACAGATTTGTATTTTAACCATGCTATACGGTCATAAGTAACAGAAATTGGATGGAGCCAGCAGGTGCACAGGGCCCATGTACCTCCCCTCTTGTGACCTGTGCAGGAGTGTGGACCAGAGAAGCTGACATGAGAAAACCATTCCTTTATTTCCCCTACTTAATCTGGAGTTTGAGTTCAATTTTGAGCTCTAAAAATCAGCATTATCAAGTAATACTTGGACAGAGATCTATACTCCAACATCCTGTGTTAAACATAATGGATCTTTTCAAACTTTTTTTCAGATTTTCATTTAGCACAACAGAGTGGCTCATCAGCTAGCAATTCAAAATACATAATAAAATCACAATGTATAAACAGATTTTAACTCAGTAATTTGTTCAAGTGTGTTCTTTCCCTCCATTCTGTATGTTTGCAGCCTGATATCCATTAACTCTTAATGAAGGCTGTGATTCTATAAAAGAAGAGATAGCATCCCAGTAGGTGAGTTTTCTGTAGGTGCTCTGCTGAATCTTCACCTCTGACTGTAGAAATTGATCTTCTGTCTATCACAGTAGAAACTTGCGGGAGACAATTTCTTGCAGCCTCTTCTGTGTTGATTGCTGTTTGCTTATCTCTAGCGCCAGATGAAGCATTGCTGCCAACAGATTCTGTCAGCTTACATATCAGAAGTGTGTGGAGGTTCAGGAGGACTTCAGTGCGTAATTGTGCAGATTTATAGCCCCCCCTCCCCCCAACAGATCTCATCAAACTTCATCTGCCACTGAGGTAAAACAACAGACAGACAATGCTCTCAAAGCATTTTTCAGCTGAGAATCTCACATGGCCATAATATACACTATAGCAAGCAGTAGGCACACTTCTCTAAGCTACATTTAACATGTCAGTTAAACATGTCACCTGAAACCCAGAAAAAAAGTACTGTAAATAATGGAAATTGTAAATGCTAGTATTTTAATTCAATTTGTTACATATTTCAATTCAGAAAAAAAGATAAGAATCTGATGTTTATAAATAGGTTTCCTTTGCTTTAAGACTTATGAAGCAACCTTGCAAAAAGCTAAGGACATAAAGATAATGATTAAAAAAACCCAAAATCCCAAAGAAAAATCAAGCTGCCTGAAAATGTTTGTTATGTGCAAGAAAATGTTAGTGAAACCAGAACTGATATTTTTGTTAAATGCCCTACTTAGTTGTGTGTAGAATTCATTTACCTTCTTTAAAGATGTTCATAGTTAATTATTCACATTGTTCTTTTACTATCAAAAGTCTTTGATGAACTCTAGTTTCACAAGTCTCATTGGTTATCTCCAAGCCTTCCCCCCTGCAGAAAGTCTCTTCTATGATACATTCTCACACTGTTCTTGAAACCTCATCTGCTTGGCATTGTTCAGTCTTTTTTACCTTCTCCACAGAAAGACTATCAGGGTACAGCATACTACTGAATGGAAACTAAATTACTGTCACAACTAGAACGAGAAAAAGGCTGCAGAAGCACTAGAGCTGAAAGAAGAGGTACAGAAGTAAATATAAGCAACACCAGTTCCGGCAGCTGAGGTTCTCCAGAAGATTCTGCAGCAACCCAATCTGTAGGTGGCTATGTGCCTCCTTCAACACCTCCTGGAGAGATCTCATGCTAGAGGATTATGTCATATGCAGTCTATACATGCTCTGCAGGAAATGTCTAAAGCAGCTGATAGCAAAAACCAGAGACGTTACACTATGGTACATTATGGTACCTTGAAATTTCAAATCTTTTTTTGTTTCACCGGTATGTACAGGGAAAAAAAAATATAAAAGCAAAATACAACTACTCTTTTTTAGCATTTATATAAAAACAGCCACAAACAGATATTACCTTCATGAGAAATTTCTTTCCATGGATTAGGTGGATACATGAAAGCAGCATTCTGGATTTGGTCATGTATGTCTTCATCTTCATTGAATGGAAAGGTACCACTGAGGCTTACATAAATGATGACACCCACAGACCACATATCCAGAGATCTGTTATAGCCTTTGTTCCTCAGCACTTCAGGAGCAAGGTAGGCTGGTGTTCCTACAACTGAACGCCTAAATGATTTCTCTCCAATGATTCGGGCAAAGCCAAAATCACAAAGTTTTACCTGTTTCAAGAAAAATGCGATAGTAAGGCAGAAGTTATTTTTATTATCAAATACATAGTTGAGGAACTTTTATCATGGTTTAATTGCAAGATGCATCTCTATTGTTCCTTCAAGGACACTTTTTTTAAAGTCCTCTTTGAGAGGAATACCCTTAATCCACCGAGACATTAGACCAGTCCATTGCATCTCCTCTATTCCTTCATTCCATGAATAAACCACGGTAAAATCAGTAACAGGACAACTTAGAATGAAATAAATACAGTTTTAGATGGGCCTAACAGCTCAGGCTCCTGGTGAAACTAGTAATATAAAGTAATACTTATTCATTCATAGCATAAGAACATGGCAAACAGTAAAATTGTTTTACCTATGGCTTTTTCCTAAATGAAGCAAGTTGATAAAACTTAGTTCTTGAACTTCTACTTTTACTGTATTGCGGACCATGCCTCTCCGCAAACCTTGTCTGATTTCTTCAGAGGGACAGATTTAGCTGCTTAAAAATTCTCACTTAATGCCTCAGTATGTATCCTTCCTTTGCAATTATTAATATTGGTATTATTTACAAATTATCAATAGTGCTCCCTTGTGAATATGGGCAGCTGGGGGAGATTATAGATGAACTCTGCAGACCAAAGGTAACAGGAGCTGATACAAATACCTTTTAATGAGAAATAAAACAATGAGCCAGAAAGTCTATTTAAATATTCTGCAATCTACCTGGCATTTAAATTCATAAAATTAAAGAAGCAGCTCTTGTTCTTCATGAGCTCTATCCCACCTTTCAGAAAAATAACTGTCTTTCTAGTGACTGCCTGCAAATCGTCACTTATCTAGACCGTATCAGCCAGATAAGTAATTTGTGTTGTAATGGTGAGCAAATTAGAAACAATTGCACAATTAGTTATGTCACACTTGAAAATCTAGTTGAATATTTTAGACAAATGACAAAAGGCAAAGATTTTCAAACGTGTCTTCTTTGGAAAGTTTTTTGAATAAGTGATCAGTTTTTTCATATCTAAAAATTCTGTGTAGTTCCTGGAGGAGATACAGACAGGTCATTAATCACTTTTTTGTTTGTTCATAAAATAATCATTGCTATCAGTTACTAATTTGAACAATTTATCTTAAGAAAGGGCATTTTCTACTTGCCTGTGGGAAAGGATCAGCTGATGCCAATAACACATTTTCTGGTTTGAGGTCACAATGAACAATATTTTTGAAATGAAGATGTCTTAAAGCAACAAGGATCTGAGAAGAAACAAATCAGAAAGAAATTCAGTTTTAAATGTCATACTTGTTTTTGGTTTTGTTTTATATTGTTCAGACAATATCAGTGATCAGAGAAGGAAGGACTGGTGTAGAGAGAGAGAGTCCAACAAGAATGTACCTTTTACAAGAATGTCTATGATGGAAAAAAAAGAAAAAGCAAAAATGTCATCTATTATTTACTGTGCCTCAAGTTTTCTTGATGTTTCACTGTACGGAATATGATTCTTTCCTCTCCAAAGACTTTATATTCTGAACATTTTTTTTAAAAACTAGGTTCTAAGTACTTATTTACTTTTTTTGTGTGAAATCGTTGGATGCAGAAACATTTGCAAAATGACCTTTGAGATCTAAATTCACTTAAAAAATTTCACAGAAATACTAAGTGATTCAATTTAAGCATTTTCTTGAGGAGAGAAAGCATAAGGAGCATTGCATGTATTTTTATTCTGACATACACACAAGAACATGGCAACAGAGTGCAACAGATAACCATCCTGTTCCTGGGGCTTTAACTCCATTCCTTGTGTCTGGTCAGGGGCTGGCAGCATTTCCCACTACATTAGAGCAGGGAATGGTGAAGAATCTGTATGAACCTGGGAAGGCAAGAAACCAAATTCTGAAGCTGGTGGCAATCTTGCCCATGAAAGCCTGAAAACTGCTATGTTCTACCTCAATGTCCTGGTGTCAGCTGGGATAGAGTTAACTTTCTCCCTAGTAGCTGGTATAGTGCTACGTTTTGAGTTCAGTATGAGAAGAATGTTGATAACACTGATGTTTTCAGTTGTTGCTAAGTAGTGTTTAGACTAAGTCAAGGATTTTTCAGCTTCTCATGCCCAGCCAGCGAGAAAGCTGGAGGGGCACAAGAAGCTGGCACAGGACACAGCCAGGGCACCTGACCCAAAGTGGCCAGCGGGGTATTCCATACCATGTGATGTCATGTCCAGTATATAAACTGGGGGGGGGGGGGGCGGCGCTGGGGGAATCACCGCTCAGGGACTAAACTGGGCATCGGTCAGCGGGTGGTGAGCAATTGCATTGTACATCACTTGTATATTCCAATCCTTTTATTATTATTATTATTGTCATTTTATTATTGTTGTTATTATTATAATCATCATTTTCTTCCTTTCTGTCCAGTTAAACCATCTTTATCATCATCATCATTATTACTTTCTTCCTTTCTGTCCTACTAAACTATGTATATCTCAACCCACTTTTTACTTTTTTCCCCTGATTCTCTCCCCCATCCCACTGGGTGGGGGGGAAGTGAGTGATCATCTGCATGGTGCCTAGTTGCTGGCTGGGGTTAAACCATGACACCCAAATAATAAACTTCCACTGTAACACTGTTGCTCCTGCTCCTTTCTTTTTCCTGACTGCCAAAACACAGGCTGCCCTGACTCTGAGGTGGCTCTCCACTCAACAGTGTATCTAAAATTAAACCAGTGTTTGGGCAGCCAAAGAATCAATACAATAATATGACAACAGGAAGAACAAGAAGAATCCCAGATCACATTGTTAACAGAAGTCATACAGGAAAACAGACTCGTTTAATCAGAGGTAGTGCCAAGATCCAATTTCAGCACAGAAAATATGCACAAAAGTGCCTATGACGAACTGCAATGGTTAGGTATGGGGCTGTTGAAGAGGCTTAAATTTCTTTGTGTAGGTCTTCAACAGTTTGCTGTTAGTACTTCGCATCCCCTTCTTGTGCTTAATCCTTCAAGCATATGAGAAACTGTAGTTTGACAGCCCTTCCATCCAGTAGCCAGACAGCTGTACAAGTGTCTAGTTCTAGGGCCTCTTCATGGTTTCCTACCTATCAGATAATCTACACAAAGCTGTCTTACCATCCCTGATATGACAATTCAGGCTTTCGTAAATCAGGCAGGTAAATTATGCCAAAAGCAAAACGTAAGAAACAGTGATAATAATTGACCTCAAAACTCCTTCTAGGTCTATAATTAATTTCTTACCTGAGTAATTAAAAACTTTGTTATTCTCTCTGGCAATCTGCCCTTTTCACTTGATAAGATCATCTCCAGCATGTCTCCATGGAGTTTTTCCATAACAACAAACACTCTTTCCGGCGTCTCAAACATACACTCCAGATTCACAACCCCAGGATGATGAAGATTCTATTAAAGATAAATACAGCACTAGATTTCCCAACATGACCAGTAGGTTTTATCATTACATAGCCAGTCTTCAGACCCCCCTAAACCAGTTTCAGTATTTCCCCTAAACGTTTCAGTATTTCGTAATTTAAACCGTGTGCCTAAACTGTAGGCAACAGGCATGAAATTTCTAGGGACAATACAAGAGAATGGATGAACTTCAAATTAATTTAACAAACATACATTTTCCTTATCATGCCTGGTGCTTAAAACCGCAGAAATCGTAATTCATAACGCGACATTGCCAATACATTTGGTCTTGGCTGTTTATGCAGATTAAGCAGCAAAAATACTAGTATTTTTTATTATTTTTGAAAAAATACTAGTGATTATAAATTAAAATAATTATCATGTTATCTGGTATTTACAGAAATGTATAAATGGAGTTAATACAGTAAAAAAGAATAGAAAAATACCTGTAAAATTGCAACTTCATTACGAAGTTGACTTTCCTGTTTAGTTGGAAACCTTAGTTTGTCAATTATTTTAATGGCAACATCTCTTCCTGTTTTGCGATGTTTTCCTGCATTAATAAAACAAAAGGTCTCTATCAATTAACATGATTAATTCTGAACAGTGTTCCACTTTCACTGGATTGTACAAATGGCCACAACCAAGTAATTTTCAGAGCAGGTTTGCAGCAAATTAAACCACTAAGTCATTAAAAGTTTTCTGTCATTTCCCTTCTTTCTACCCTTTGACAAGAGAATTTCTCTTATTATCACCTGACAAAGCTGTTTAAACATGTAAGAAACATACACATATGAGAAAGTCAGCTCTGCATTTCAACAGTAAAGTTGCAAAGTTAACTTTCTGATATATATATATCTATATGCTTGTTCATATACCTAAGCTGTATTCTCTGCAACTGGCAGGTTGTAGGCTTAGTCCTTTGATAGTAGCTCCAGCCTAGCAAATAATGAAATAGGTGACCGCCCTTAGGCATGTGTGTGCATGTCCCAGGTTTATCAGAGAGCCACAGAGATTCTTTAGTGAGAAATTTGTTGTTAGTTCTCACTTCACACTGTCCAAACAACAGCTGTACCTAAATACACCCCCAAAAACCGCTGAAAAAAAAGGAGGAAAAAGAGAGGAAAAATTGATAAAAAAATAAAAGAGAGAAACAATTCTAACAAACTACTGAAAAACAAAGAAAAAAGCTCACAAAATCACACCAAGAAAAAAACAGGAAGAAGAAATTTTTTTTTTTCATCCATTATAGTTCTCAAAAAGTACAGTTTTCTGCCCTTCAGGGCTTTCTTTAATAGAACTTATAGAGAATATGAAGCTATTAATATACACTGACCCACTGCTGGGTAGAAAACTTCAAATTACAAAAAGACTTTGTCAACAAAAAACAGTTTCACTGTTTAAAGAATACTACTTACATAAAAAAATGGGCAGCTAATTTCTGGAACAAAACATTTCAGAGTCCAAATACTTCCATCATTCAAGAAATTTTCTATCTTAAGCATAATTGCACAACACACCAAAGTCTTACCTCCATAAACAATTCCAAACTGTCCTGATCCCAACACCTCATCTGGGAAGATTTGATATACAGTGCTAATATCCTGTTTATATAAACATAACAAATATTAAGCCATGAGGTATGGAAACAAAATTTTTATATAATTTGCTTTTTTCTAGTGGGAATTAGCATACATTTACTATAGTACATTTCAAAATATATTATCTGCCAAAAACATTCACGCAGATTTTCTTAAAAGCCATGTTAACTGCAATTGCTGTAAAAGCTGCTGAATCTTTGATAGGTTTCAACCACTGCCATCTTCCAGGCAAGTAGCCCCCAGCACACAGTATTATACTTAAACTTTGTGAAACCTGAAGACAAAAGTTCATATGGAATAAAGAGGGTCTTGTAAGCAACATTCTACCTAGATGTCCCAGGATCCCAGATCTAGGAATGACTGCTGGGTTTCATGAAGAGGAAGACATTACGAATTTAAAATTTTCTTGAAAAAGTTCCTACGTCAGCCCATGTCAGCCACGGAAATGCAAGTGGTTTCTTAGTTTACAGAAAGCTTTGTGAGTATCAGCAGTTCTGGGTTTTGGCATTTTGTGTTTGTCCACTGAGAGATGTAAAATGTTCCATCCATGCCAGAGAGGCAGTCTCACGTCTCACTACTACTTAGTGCCTAAACACAGGCTAAAGCACAAGCTGTTGAAAGATTCATTTGGGAGACCCAAACAAACCTCAAATCTTGGAGCTCAGTTTCATTTTCCTGATATTTAACCAGCAGCATATATGACTAAGAGTAAAAGAACGCCAAGGAGTTGATAATAAAGGCTGTCTTGCTATTTCTTAGGAAACAAATGGACACATCCCTAGCAGGCAACCTTCTTCTGGCAAATACCAGAGCTGCCCCAAAGCTTTACTTGGCTGCAGGGAGTCCTGTTTACTTCCCCCGCCCACGAGACAGAAAACCAGCAGTGTGACTGTTTACCTTGACTGCATGTCCTGTGTCTAACAGTCCTAGTGTAAAAGAAACTCAGAATTCTTTACGTATGTGTAACAACATATGTAACTCTTCCTTTGGATAGAGTTTCATCTTCGTACAACAGAGAATATCTGATCTCTCAGTGATGACAGGAAATAGTATATTTATCAAGGCTTGTGATTAGCTCTATGAAGTTCAGCTGACAAATTCCATGAACTAATAACTTCTACTGCTTGCTTGTCCTTTTGGTAATTAACATCCTGCAGGGATCCATAGTTAAATTCTGTGTTACGTGAAATTACCCATATGTAACTCTTGTGTCTTAAGAAAAGGTACCATGAAGATGACTTTTCTCAAAAGTTAGCAAAGCTAATTGTTTGTTAATTTCTACAAAGCAAGTGAAAAATGGCTGACGGGAACTCCTCTAACATTGCTCTTTGCAAAGCAGATCAATGACTTTGCAAGCTTAATCACAGCATGTGTAGCACCAGCATCCAAAGAACACTCACCACATTTTCTTGAACTTGGCAGTTTGACACAGAAATACTGATGGATATATCCCCTGGGGAAGAAAGTAAAATATACTTTACATTGCTGTGCTTTTAGTTCAAACATGTAGTAATAGGAAATGACATTTACATTACATCAGTATCTACTGACAGCTCTAGAAAATTGGACCAATTAGGTCAGCTTGTTCATCCACCAGCCAGTATAAAATTACACCAGCCCACAAATATGTGACTTGAACAACAGTTTCGCAGTGTATGGAAAAGAACAGAATTATAAATTTCATTATTAATTTTTTAATACTGGAATCTCATAATTCCCATTTATAAGCTTATTATTGCTTTTTTCCATTCTATTTTGGGGCTTTGTATCTCATGCAAGTAACACAACTGCAACTAGGGTAAACTTTTTATTTAGTGGATTTAATAATAATTTTTATTTATAGTGTCACCTACAATGTATTTGATGCTATTCAGATGAAGGCCAATATGCATTCAAATTGGTCTGCATACTGTTAAAAGTAATATACATTTCAACTGGCTTAAGAGACATTATTAAAACACATAACGGAAACAAAAACTTGCACTCGTGCTTTAATACAACAAACATCAGATCCAAACTCTACAAATTCAGAGCTTAGGATGTTGCCACAAGCATTCTGAACTACAAACCTACCAAGGGGTTCAATAAAACATGAGAATATGCCTATTGCCCACTGTATTACAAAAAGACGTCATTTTCGGGAGGAAAGAATGGTTCTTTGGAGCACTGCTGCTTCTGTCTCCTACCCTCTGCCTAGAATCCTGTTCATGCTGACTTCATTTTTGTAGTATGGATTTCAGCCTCATCAAAACAAGTGTCCTCTATTACAAAGCCTATATTACACATTGAAGACGCTCACTACTAGCCATCAGCACCTCTCCCAAGTGCAGTAGGTAGCATGAGTAACTTCTGCCCCATATGGCTTATTCCCTCATCCTTTCCTTAGGAATAGACTGGTTTTGGAATGGAATGTTTCAGTTACATAGAGGCTTTTTATCATTGCCAATTTGTTTTCAAATTTATGTACTGCTTTGTGTCTACATGAAAAAAAATATATGGAGAAAGACATGGACAAGTGTTACACTTTGAGCAGGAGACAGAAGGTTGCTACATTCTCACTCCCCACAGGAATTTGTTCTAAAGGTCTCAGACAACCTTAATTTTCACACAAAAACCCCAAAGATAACTATTAACTTGTAAAGAAAATTTTCAAACTTTGCAAGAGGGAGAGAAGACAGCTGTCATTCCCAGTCCAGCATTTTAGGTGATTTGTTTAGCTACACTGGGTTCAACCCAGGGGCACTAGGCAACTAGCCTGATTGAAATGACACCCAGAATTTGACACTATTTTATGCAGGAACCCAGGCAAGAAAGCAAAGGACAGAGCTGATCTAATCTGATATGGGAGCTGTTGTGCCTGGAGATGTAATGCCACAGCCTGTTGTATTACTTGGTTTCCGAAGGGCTTGCGGTCTCATTAGCATTCTGTGCTGCATTAATAGCATCCAGATGTCAAGTGCTAAAGCGGCTGTATATTGCAACAAAAGGTCTAATCCAAATTGTGTAGACATACCCAAATTTGCTTTACACTGACTAGGCTGAGTACACATAGCAGAGGAAGCACAGTAGCACATGCCTAGTAGTGGAGAATTGTTTGCTCTGTGCTACTTCGTTATCAGTACCTGGGCTAGATTTAAACGAGTTTTATGTTTGGTTTACATAAGCTGTCATCTTTGTTAGAGAACTACCCAAAGGTACGTAAATTGGAGGCAAAAAAAATATTCAGTCCTTTTGGTCCTGGGTAACATCCCTGCCTTGTTGTGCTTAGAACAGCTGTGCTTCACACTTGAGCTCATTTCATCTCAGCATGAGACTATGTTTGTGGCAGTTGTACAGCCAAATGTGATGAAAGGGAGCATATCATCTACGCTGCAGTGACCTGAAGAGTGAAGAGCTGCTTCTGCAGATAGCTAGAAACATAAATTACAGTCACGATGGGAAAAATCTATCAATTCCCAACTGGAGCTCAGAAAACTTCATGCCTCTGCACAAGAAGGCTATTACTCATGTCAGCAACAGAAATGCGGATAAGATGCCTTACCAATGTAACAACTATTTGCTCACTAACAAATCTGCATCTTGTATATTAATACAGATGTCCTATTATAAACTGGAAACACACAGATGAGAAACTGTAGTGTTTAAAATAATATGCAGACAGGTGACAAGCCATGACAGAATAGCCTTTACTAGCTGTGCAATACTTTCTTTCAATGTGTGCAGAAGATTGAGCAATGTCATTTGTGATATGACTCTACTTATCTGAAATAGAGGAAATGAATAAACTTACTGTGCAGGCTGGGTCCTGACCCAGTCGATGCCCCTTTAGGGATGACGGGCATCAGGGCATGCTGTATGGCCATCTCCCACATTCGTGCCACATCAATGCCAATACCACTGGTGATAACACTGTTATTCAGTGGAACACTTGAGAGGTTTTCTATGTTTTCTCCAACATAGTAGACTATATTTGCTGTGCTTATTTCAAAACAATGAGGATTGGCTCCTTGAGGAAGCAAAGTGAAAGTTTTTGCAGGTTCCAGAGACAAAATTTCAGACAATGGGATTTCCTAAAATGAAAAAAAATGTTTTACTTTCTATGTAAAGATTATCAACATATGAAACTAAAGCATGAACTTTAACTGATTTATGATATTAGCTGTTGCTTTTAACCACATGCTTCTTGTACAAACAAAAAGGTTCTTGTAACCTGAAACTCCATGACACAGAGGACTGTTGATAGTAAAATACTAAATGTTTCTTTCCAAGACCAAGTAGAACTTTAATTATTTAATTAAACTTATCAAAGAGAGCAGTGAGGGGCCATCAGAAAAGAGCAGGACCATCCTTATATCAACAGAACTCCACTAGAAAATTAAACCCTGTTGACTCCTTATTTAATAAAATTTATTTGCAATAAATTATTTGCAGAATAAATCATTCAGCGTTAAGATTCCAAATCCACCATTTACATAGGTGTAAACTTGGTTGTTTCATCTTGAATAACACTTAGGGCACGTTTCACTGATATAATTCATGAGACGAAGCCGTATGAAAAATATACTTTCCATTATTAAAACTTATTGCAGTAATGCCTGAGGAGCTTAAATGCCGCAGGTAAAAGGATATAAGCATTAAAACAATCTTTTACAATCAAAATCACAACATAATGTCCAAAGGACAGAATTAAAATAATACATACTATACCTAATTGTTTGGAAAGAATTTGTATTATGAATGAAAGAATGTCAGATGAGTTTCTTGGCAGAATTTGTCACTGGTATTGAATTGCCCCTGTATAAAAACCTTCCATTTCCACAACATGTATTTTACAGGTCCTTGGTAGCTGACAACTTTCTGATCTGCCTTTGTGAAGGGCAAAACATACATACGCAGCTTAAATAATTAAAACAAACATAGATCAAAGTTATAATACTAGTGTACTTCTAGTAAGTAACTATTAATTCAGCAATTTAGTCATTATATTCTGCTGGTAAAAAGAGAGACTGAAAAATATTCCTTACTTTGTAATATTTGCTTCCAGTATCATTTTGAAAAAGTGTAATGCATTTGCTGTCCAGTCTCCAGTAATGTCGTTTCCTCTGCAATGAAAAACAAGGGAAAAATCTTTCTAGCATTTTCCAAGTAAATTAATGAAATGTTCATTTCTCAAAAGCATCACTTCCAAAATGTTTCGCTTAAGTTTGAAGAGATGAATTGTGAATGATAAAGATTCATTTGCTGTTACAAGATTTTTATAAGGACTTTATATTTGAGTTTAGGATTTATAGGGCCACCCTCAGTTGCTTCGGTAATAACCTAGCTCCGTTCAAATTGTCCAAGTTTTAAAGGTTTAAAATGTCACTTCGATGTCGGCATTACATTCAGCGCAATTTGCTACAGGTATGCTGCTAAAATAATTCAACTTTCTTTTTGTATCAGTTATAACACCTCAGCTCACTTCAGAAGGCCACATACTTAAGTCTTTATTCCTGTTTTAGCAGGTTGGAATGAAAATAACTTTTTTCTACGCTAAATCTATTTTACAAAAGTCTCAATTCACCTTGCAGTAAGATAGCTAGGAGACTGCAGCTGGAAGGCAAAGCTACTTTCCAAAACCCCTAAGGTGTTAACATTATTTTTTACTTCCTTCAGAATGTCTTCATATATATGGCTGCCTATCATAATGCAACTGACATATTCAGATTTTTTGGTGTGTTTTAACTGTCTCCTATTTCTTACAAGCAGTGCCAGTCCTCAGTTACGACAAGAGTAAGGACTTTAGGAATCACAAATACTGCAAAAAAAAGCCTTACATGAATGACTGTAAATTATCAAAGTATTGCTAGGATTTGATTCTGTACTATCATATAGTATGTACAGTAAGACAGGTATTTTTTAACATTTCTTACCAGTGTGTCCTTGCTTGTATAGTGAACCATCCAACCCTCCTTCATTACTGTGCTACTTCTCCTTTTTGTGTGCTTCACAGATTGCACCACTCTCATTAATGGAATATTGTTGCTGGTTGAAGGGCTTAAGAATAAATCAATAAAGGCTTTTAAAAAGAAGGTAACTTTGGACAAAAAGAAAAAAAATCTTTTAAATAAGAAAATATATATATTCAATATCCACATTTGTATTTATCATTACTATCAGACCTGGACTGGACCCTATTTTGTTTTGTCATTCCAAGTTATCTTGAGATTACAAAGAAAAGAAATTGTAATGCTACACCAGGAGAATGTCAGAGACCTTCTAAACGCTTACACACACACACACACCCACCCCCCCCCCCCCCCCCCCCCAAATATTCCTAAAGATGAGCTAAGAAGATGGGTAAATGACTAGGGCCTCAGCTAGGGTGTGGGAGCCATAGCTCAAGCCTGTGCTATTCGTGACTCAGACCAGTACTTGATCTTGAATCTCCCATAACCTAAGTAAACATTGTCCATCAGATTACTGTCCTGTGATCTTTCTTGCGTTCAAACACACAACGGAGTGATGATGGTTTGCGGAGTAGAAAATGTGCCAGCTGCCTAGCTGCATGTACCCTGGCAGGCCAGAGCAGAGAATTTGCTGGAACCTCTAAGAGAAAGGTTCCTAAAGACCTAAAGTGAAGTCCCATTGCCTTGCACTCTCATTACCTTGCACTCTCATGTATGCACACTGAAACTTCCCATGACTCAGCTGATGCACAGTAAGTCAGGAAGGCATAGGAACTTGACAGTATGCCTGATAGCACCATCAGATAAAGTCTGGAATATCTAGTTGGAGAGGTGTAAGAAGCAACCAAGCCCATCTTCCCACTTTCCTTGCTGTTAGAGTTAACCATTCCTAAAGCAGATTTTGCATAATGGAACATGGACTCATAACCTGCTTCAATCCTAAACTGAAATGCTTAGCTATTTCTGGCAGAACTTTAAGTGGAGATGCTGCATCGTATGTGAAAACACAGTGCAGAGAGCTCTTTGTCCTGCTGGCAAAGCTATTAGTGCAAAAACTCCAACAAAAAAAAGGGCAGAAACTGCCCAGGAAAAGAATAATATCTTAAGTTTCCACAGTTATTTTGACTGCAGATGTCTGCAGATGGCCCTGCTTCACTGTAATGCATCCTGGAAATAAGAAACATTTTATGAATTGGCAGTTTCCAATCAAAATGCAAAAGATGCACTGTTTTAAAGTTTCAGTAAGACTGTAACATACAGTTAACATCTCTTTTTTGCCTAAAAATGATCAAATGAGCTGCAGTTCCTATTTAACTATTCTTGTCTGTACTGACAAGAGGTTTCCTTTTTTATTTGCCTTTTATAGATCACTTAAAAATAATTCATGAATATGGAGACTATCCTTAGAAATAACTGGGGGAAAGTAGTACTAGAAATACAGGGATGCCCCTCAAGTAAGTAAAACATGTACCTTGGTTATCAATGTTTTATTAGTTATAATTGGATATTTATATTTTGAAAACCTGCAGTGCCGTCCATTTAATACAACTTGGACATTCAAAATGTTATATGACACTGATTTTGTGATATAAGCACAGGCTTATGTTCCAATGATACAAGGTGTCTATATACAGTGTCTATGCAGATGAATATGCCAGTAGGAAAAACAGTTCACTGCTGCGGAAGGTAAAACTGCATATTGTTGAAATGGATTGCGTTCTATTAGTGCAACAGGTATACATTACTAACAGAGAGCTAAAGGAAACGTGTTACAGAAACAGGCTCCTAGTAAGCAAAATAAAAGAGGAAACTGCAGGTCAAACTGGGACCTGAGAAAGAAAAATATTCTCTAATTCTTCAAGGTACAGATCCCTTGCATCAAGGAAATTACTGAAAGGATCTTAATTCATTTTAGGTTCCCTGACAATGAATAATGCCTACTTTCTTCCCTACTATTCTGTACAGTTCCAGTAAGTGAATAATGTTTTCTTCTCTTCAGACACTTCTGAGGTGAGTTGCACAACTCAATTCCTATTTTCCCTTCTGATTAGTCATTTCAAACCACTAATCTATTTTGTAACTTGCTTCAAACTACTACTTCACGTTTGTCAAACTTTCCTTCTTTCTAAAGGCATCTAAAAATGAAAGCAATTAGAGCCAATTATACCATAGCCACTTACACAGGTTTTTTTATTTTTATTTTTGTTCATTTCAATGACCAAGCATTGCACTAGTAGTCAGGGAAAAAATGCCTGTCAAAAAAAATAAGTAAAAAAAAAAAAAAAAAAAAAAGAAAAAATTGTTCTCTGTTGCTCATGCACAAATAGTTTCACAACATAATTTTAATAAGAGAACAGACCTGTAACAAACAGGTGCATCAGTTTTCAGCTGCTAATTCAACTTAATAATTTTTAAGCTTCTCTTAAATTCCTAATGCATATATTCAGTGAAGCAATCTCACTGCAATTTCAGAACCACTACATGTCACTAGCTCTCTCCATTCTCAGTGAGAACAATGTCCATGTATATTCCCCCTTGAACCCTAGAGATGATACTTCAAAATAAATACAAAAGAAGATGGAAGGTACACTCACTCCCCAGCTCACCTGATCATCCTGTTAGACTCATCATGATCCGGATCAGCATCTTGCATTTCCCCATTGTCACTATGGCATCCTGTCATTGACATCTCAGAATCATGAGCTATAGATTCTTCCATGTCATCTATAAAACTGCTGTTTCTTTCACTGTCATTGTCGTCACTCCCTTCTTCCATGACCACATCTGATTCAGCCCCAGGACTAAGAAGATCTGGAATATAATTTCTGAAGTTATTATCTGAAAACATACAATACTCCAATTGCAACATCCTGACACATTTTGAGCTTCAGAAAAACTCAGGTTCTCTTTGGAACTCCATTGCTTGGGTCTATCTCAACTCAGTACTCTTTGTAGGTGTAGTGTGGTTTTTAACCAGTCATTTAGAAAATCATTACAAAAAACTGGAAGTGCATCAAACCAAAATATTTTCAGAAATACAGGTATCTATTAAAAAAAAATGCCAAAGTCAAAGCAGATTTTTCTTATCCATGGATTTCTATCAAACATTCTATACTCATGAGCTTTATTTCTGAGATCTTCTGGCAGATTTTCTATACAGCTTGAACATTGTGTACTGGCTTGATGGCTGTTGGCAGGCTACAGCTGCAAACTGAAGCTAGTAATTTCAAAACTAGGAATTTTGTAATATGATGATGACATGATGATGAACTACTGAAATAAATCCCAAGACAATTACTTATAATGTGAACTATATTTTTTCGAAAAACAGATATTTCCTTTGCAACAGTGTTCTCTGTGAAGACTGCACAGTAATCCACGCTATTGAAATAATGCTCATGCCTTTAGAAAATAAATATTAAATAAATATCAAAAAGCCTTATGTGAGATACCATAGAAAAAATACAAAGACTTAGGATTTAACTTATTTGACTATGGCATAGTATTAATAGTATCTTCCAGCTTATATTTAAATTATGTTAAACTTTCCAATTTCAAGATTAGATATGCCTAAACAAGATCAAAGTAAGAAATAACTTTTTATTGTATTGCTGCTTGTGAATGGATTTATCTGGAAGACAGAAAGGAAGAGAAAAATTTAAACTTATTTACCTAAGGACTTACATTACAAAAACAAACCAACCAACTCTTCCCCCTTGCCCCACCCACAAAACAAAACCCAAACAAAAACAAAAAACGGGGGGCATTTTGTTGAAACTCAATCTGCTGCTATACAGGCTGTGATCTAACATGTCAAAATCATCAGTCCCGTTAGATAGTAAAGACAGCATTAGTTTTTCTGGGATGTTTGCAGTGTTTCAGAAATTTGAAATAAGGTTAAAATCACATGGAAGACACCAAATATTCTCACCAAGAAACTTTTGCCTAATTGTGTGGAGGAAGGTTCCTGACAGTCAATGTAGATGATGCCCCAAAAGAAAAAGCACACTGAACTGGCTGACAGCAAAACGTTTTAAATTGATGGCATTTCACTCAAATTGGAAGTGCACAGCTGAAAAGTTTCTTTCCACATACAGTAGTCTTAAAATATTTGGATATAAGCTACTGATGTGTGATTAAGAGACACATTATACTTCATCTCTAGCAGAAACAGTCATCCAGTCATGAATGACACTTTACAGTGCAAGGCTCTCTCTTTGCTATTCCTACAACACTTTTCTAATATCTATTTTTAATAAACCCACAATCAGTTAAAAATAACCTCCTACATTTAGTATATAATGTGTTTATTAATGAGACCATACTTGGAATTTTATTGCTTCAGCTCTTCCTTCACTTACTATTTTTGGGAAGATGTATCACACAGCAGATGGACAGAGTGACAGATACTGTATTTTATTTATTAAGTTTGAAAATAATGTGAACCAAATTACTGTAAAAATAGAAAGGAGGTACCAGAATGAAATTGCCTTTGATAATCCTAAGGACTCCATATAAGTCATTTACGGGACGCAATTAAGAGTTCTACTTTGATGCTATCGATACCATACTATGGATATTATTTGGTGGGGAAAAACCAAATTCTATAAATTTTAAGATGGAGAGCTTCCAGCAGTACACTTGGAGTAAGCTTGGAGTACGTGTTCTCACCCCAAGTGGCTTTGCACAAGCTTTCCTCACTCAGCTCTTCCTCAGACAAACCATCACTTCCCACGAGCCCGGCATCAGATTCACGTGTAGGAGGCAAGTCAACAAAAGTAGCGTGCTGCTTGTGGAGCAAAGGCGGGGAAGGGGCACAGAGGGTGTGTTGGAGGGATGAAATACAGCTGCCTCAGATGGAAAGAGGGAACTTCAAGGTGTGATTCAGAAACAAATGTAAATTTTGTTCATTTAGTCCAGCTGTCCAGAAACAAGGCTTGCCTTTCTCTCTCCTCTTAGCAATTCTGATCAATCCCGTTTTGCACTCCTTTCTAAAACTGCACCTACGCAGGAAAAATTTTATCATTTATGAGCAGATTTAGTTACTTCCTCTGACTACAAATCACAGGGATTACCATTATCAATGGAATTAACATATCGTGGTGTATGTTTAGCTCTCTGATTTGAAAATCAAGCCATAAACTTCCATAAGCATTATTACTTGCACTTCTGAAGAAAGTTATGTTAGGGGACGGTTAAGGGTTAAGTGAGGTATAAATGTTATAAAGATTAAAAAAAAAAAAAAATAGTGACTCCACGAGTCTGGCTTGAGGTCCATCAGAGAGGACATGCAGTGAGAGTGCAACATCAGCCTTCTAGAAAATCATGCACCTTATGTTTCAAGTTGGACACTCAGCATCTGAAATACTTTTGCCTACGCTAATTGCCATTAAACAGAAAACCTTTGCAGTAATACAGTCACACTACTATGAGAAATACTACGAAAAATATTAGTTAACATTCCTAATTTTGGAAATTCTTGATATCTCTTCAATAAAGTAGATCACCGATAAAGTTTGAAAAAGGATGCCTAATAAGGCAATACTTTATTAACCTCAGAAGCAGTTTAGGCTGACAACTTAACATGGTAATATGCATTAGAAACTGAACATTTCACCACACGTCTCATTCCCTTATCACACAGAAAAGCGATAATTTCAAGGCAATCAACAACTCATCTACAACCACCCTTTTCTTCTCCAGTACCGTCTGCCAAGCCTACCCATACATTCCTATATTTGACACAAAAGTGAAAGCACATGTATGGGAAAAATCAGCAGATATTCAAGCCTTTACTTCTGGCAACCGATACAATTAGTTTTATGCCAACAGTAAGCAGTGGAATTTTTTCCTGGAGGGCCTTCCCAGTTCTTCCAGGTATGCTTTTCCTTCTCAGGAAGATTATCCTAAAACACACGCTTTTTTTCCCCAGATTAAAAAGCAATCTTCTGCTTGCATCTGACAGGTGAACGCCAACTTCTCATGCATGTGGCTTTTCGCTTTACTCTGGCATTCTGCATTCAACAGGCCATGATCACCCGGCCATTCTGCTGCTGACAGCACCCCTATGGCACAGCTGAGCCTGCCTGTCAGTGCCACCTATTTGGAAGACACACACTTCAAGGTTGTTGTGTTCCTCCCACACTTCATCTTCGACATAGAACAGCAATATTGCGGAGGAAAGGCCACTCCCGAGCAATGGAAAAACATGTCTTTGTACACGTCACAGTTTTCCATTTCTTTTTTATTTAACTGATGGTTTAAACAATGACGGAAAGAATTGTTAAGGCAACTTACCTCCATTAATGGCAACTTCCCCCAGGCAGTTATTTGGCACTTTAGGAGCACAGCGTTTGTGACAGTTGAACCTACAGTCTGTTAAGAAGAATGGGATAGAGTAAAATTATTTCTCTTTTTGCGTGACACAATTATATCTTTTCCTGCTATCCAGCCTATAAATGTCAAGCCCTACCATCTCACTCATACAAAGTTAACGTGTCCAGAGAGTCTTCCCGAGCCTGGCTGCACGTCACCTGCCAGTGGAAGGGACGGGATGAAGATGCTAGAAGTGTGCTTCCCTGAGGGGGAAGGAAGCGTTACCGAGGGTGGTTGGGTGGAGGCACTATCTGCAGCTGAAGCGTGTGCTCGCCTCTTCTACAGGAGCAGTCGGGACACCCGAGTCCTTGGCTGCAAAGCCAGAGCTGCTTTTCCACTGAACGAAGCTGATCTGGCTGCAGTGTATCCACTGCAGTTCGAATGACTGACTACAAATCAAATGCTGAAGACTGAAAACTGAAGCAGCAGAACCCTAGCCAACAATTGTAATTGAGAAAATATTTGTTCTTTGCGTTGCAAAGCAACTTCTAGTCAGCTTTCAGTGGAGGGGTCCTTCAATACCTTCCTTATTTCCCAGCTAATTTTATTTCACTCTACCTTTAATTTTTTCATATGTGTAAGTAGCACTTTATTAGATGTCATCTTAACTGTTTTCTTTTGGCTTATGAACACATTTTACTTAAAGTAAGAGCTGTAACTTATTAACACACCTGGAAAAGCAAAGAGTCAGGAAGGAAGAAATATACTAAGGATGACTATATCCTTGTAATTATTTAACTTCAGAATGATCCAAAAAACCAACTGAGGTACAGCAGTGCCAAACTGTAGGTAAATATTTTTTTTAAAAAAATCAGGTTAATATTTGCTTATGTCCTGGGATTCAAAATGAACTTAAACAGACGATGCCTTCACAGAGATTTTGCTTTAGTTAAATCACATCACAATCACATCTTAAGTTAAATGAATGCAACTTTGAATTTTTGAAGGGTGTTAGTTCAAAGAAGTAACTTGTAGGGTTCAGCGTTCGGAAGATCTCGCAATGTCACGGAAAGTTAGAGGGTTAGTCGCAGCCTTATGATGTGTCTGTAATCCCGCCTATCCTTGTTAGTATAAAAGGAATTGACTGCGCAATAAAAGGCGGAAGTTGGCGCTCACACTGTGTGTGTTATCTGTCTCTTTCCCTGATCTGGGGGGTGATCAGTGATCTAATCGTGGCACCTTGATATGCGGCGAGCGCTACAGTAACTCAAAGTATCCCAATTAATTCTATGAGAGTTATTGTTTATTTTAATAGAAGGAAGGTGATTTTAAGGATCTGTTAGCCAACGTTATCTAAAACCACAGCATGCACAATGCTTTGTATTTATGGGCACTCTAGCTGGCTAAGGTGAGCCAGTAATCTAGGCTACAATCCAAGGGGCTTGATACAGTTTGGCACCTGCTAAGGTACAACACCATGAGACTTGAGAGCACAGTAGTCACATTGAAAAAATGTGGGTTTAAATTTTCGTATAAGCTCACCTTATTTTATTTCTATTACAACTCCCCCAAAACCCTGAATTGCTGGGACTCAGGCACATGCTTCAATTCAAGCATAAGACTGTAGATTGCACACAATGAAGATAAGAACACAGTCTTTTGTGTTAACTATTCTGCTGTAACCGCCTGCGAGCACATGCTCACCTAGTGCCAAATACAAGATAATTTACACCTGAATGAAAAAGATGCGAGTGACTGCAGATATACCACAGGGTAAGAATGAACAGCCACACAGCCAGTTCCTGCAGAACAGCAATTACTGTAATTTTGATTCCAGCTTAATCCAATGTAATTGTATACGTGCCTACACCTAGGCAGTTTCAGTGAAGAAATCATGAGTAAGGCTACATAGTAACTACTCAAATGCTAATTTACTGATTTTATTATCCTTAGCTTTTATGTTCCTAAAGGGCGTTTACTTACCTTTGCACTGCAAACCCTGTCTAAAGAGCCCTTTGAGAAGCTTCTTACAGTACTGGCAAACTGTTGGCCGTGTGTAAGAGTGGATGACAAAAGTGTGAGGCACTTTAACCTTGGACAATAAGATCTTGTCTAGCTGAATAGGTCGCCCAATGTACGACTGTGAATTTGATCTCTTCTCTCGCCCAGTGAATGATTCTGATGGTGTCTTTTGCTGTGAAATACATAAAAAGAACATTTGAAATAATAATGATTTATTCATTTTTAGAAGAGTATCATATTCATACTCACCTCAAGAGCAGTAAGTCATATGTCATAAAAAGTAATGTAAGTGCTTTTACTAATTAATAGAATATGCAACACAGCCCTCTCAGACTGCTTTTGAAAAAATGGATCGGCATCAAACAATATCTTTGCCAACACTACTATCATACATTTCACATTGTGGATGAAATGAGTTTTTATTTAAGGAAAAAATTAATTTTTATGAAAATGAAAATATTCACTGAAGATTTCTCAGAAAGGCATTTTGCGTTCTGATAAAAAAAACCAAGCCATTTTTACCTCTCTTATTTTCTCTTTTGTAACAAAGGTAACCTTGAAAGGCTGTATATTTTTGCATAAACATTAAGAAAATTATGACCTTAATCTGTGTGCATGCAGGTTTTGATAGAACACAAATCAGTACTTTCCATTCCCTTTATTTATAATTTTTGCTAGCACTAACCTTACCACATTCAGATTATGCACAATAGATCACAATAGGTATTTAAATACATATATATAAATACGTATATGAAGCGAGACACACAGTCTAAGGCATGAAATCCAAAGAATCCCTGAAAGAAACAAGTTACCTTATTTTCTCTACTAAATTAATTTAGATGTAAATATGGTAATTACCCCAGGAAACAACTGACCCAGAAAACTGCCTTCTCCTAAGAAGTGCCCTTCAGAAACCATCAAACTACATCCAGAGTTAACATGGAAAGGAGAAAAAAAAGTGGCAAGATGCAGCTTGATCATTGAAAACTCAGCATCTTCTTCCCATCATCTGCAAATAATCTGATACCTGAAGGCTAGAAAACGAGTCATTCCCACTGAGCCTACACTGTTCAAAAAGTTGTGGTAGCTGAAACTTCAGATTGGCCTAACTCGAAAAACAGTTTTGCTTCAAACTAATAATGTTATAGGAAATTCTTCATCTAAGAAGACGATTGATTATTATTCCCTGGTCACCAATATATAAAAATACATTTCTGTATGCTTCTGTCTGAGAATCCTAGAGTAAAGAAGGTATTTGAAAGTCATTATGATGGTAGAAGAACCTAAAGAGGTCCAGGCTTTGCCTTCATAGTGTATTGGCCATGGAGAAAAAAAAAAAATATTTCTTCCTTCCAAAGTTGAGATAGGTTTCTTACTGTGAAGATCAATTACTTTAGTTATACTGTAGAACTGTCTGTCTTTCCAAAGAGGCATATGCAATAGATTTGCTTAACATTAGAGCTAGCCTGCTAACTGACATCAATGCCAACATCACATGCTTATCCATTGCATAAATGCAGTCCTGTCAAATCAAGGAAAAATATGCAAAATACACTGTGTGAGCCAGGTACATATGGTCACCATAAACAAATCAGATCAAAACAACTGTAAAAAAGCATATGTCTTTTCTTTATCACAAATAATAGTGGAAAAAGTGTGAGTACATACTTTGATATTATGTGTTTACTTCCTGAGTTTTAGATCTTCACGAAGTCAACATGAACAGGACTTTGGAAGGGAGGGTAGAAGCTCAGCAGGCAGAAAAGAATGAGCCCACATATACAGCAGAAATTGCATTGCTCAGCTTGTGCAAACTACCTGCAAAAGAAAGCCCTCAGTACTTGTGGACAGGACAAAACACACAGGAGGAGCCAGAAAGAGTTACACGGTCCTCTCAGTCTTGTATGTAGAATAGGGACAGTTTTGGCCCAGACTGATGCTCCTTCAGCCTTAGTGCAGTGCCTTACAAGTTACATCCTCAACCCTATGCTATGGTCAGATACCTTGCTCTGAATTTGCTCTTCAGTGCTCACAAGAACAGTTATACATGTGACATACTACATTTTAATCTAAGTATTTTCTTTTTGAATAAAGTAATGCTTTAATGGTTTGCCTTAATTCTAATCATCACCTGCAAGGCATCAGTCACAACACTTTGCTGTCTTTGTCTTGAATATGGACATTTGGTGGACTTTTCACATGTAGTGACAGTATTCTCTTAAAATGTATTTTAATTGAAAAGGAGTAAGACTTTCTTAAGGGGAAAGTGTTCTATTGCTTGCTTTCATTATGTCACTACAACGAACTAATATTTCAGTTTACTGTTCTTACCACTAGAGCTATTTCTTGACAGTCTTACTCTTGTCTGAAGTACAAGTGATCCAAGTACACCCTAACTTTATGATCTCTCTTAGAACCCTATCTAATATCACCTAAACTAAACCTACTTTGTATTGTCATTCTTTGCCTTCGTCTTCCAAATTATTGCCTAATCAAAAATTACTTTGACAGCTGAATACTGCTAAAAGCTTTTTAAAACTCCAAATTACTTACATCTAGTTAACCTCATACTCAAAGCATTTTAGGAAGTTGGTTTTGCCCAGTTTTTTCTCACCAAACCTCTTTCAGGCTTTAGAAACTTCAGTAGTGTTGCTGAAATGTACTGAGACTAATCTTAGGCCCTTACATGACTAACAGAGACAGGCTTCCCTACGGCTTTGGCTCTGACTGCTGAGATGTGCTGCCTAGATGATGTCTGATCAAATGTCAGGTGTGGTACAGTATGAGTGTGGGACAAATTATTTGCTATAATTTTTGCTTTTTCAGTTTGATGGCAAGATTTCAGTTTTAATATGCTAGTATATGCTTCTGGATGGTTCTGAGAAGACTTCAGGTTGGACAAAAAGCAAATTCTAGATGCTCTACATTGAGTCAATCCTTTCTGAAAGATAACTCTGCAACAGTCACTCATCATACCATCAGCTTTGATCAAATACTGAGTTACTGTTGATAAAGCTTTTGTCCTGTTGTTTATTAAACTTGTTTCTTGAAATTTATATCAGTCAAAGCACAGTTATAATTTTGGAATGATTTACTTCAAGTCTCACTTTAGACGGTTGCCAAGTAATGTTAGAGAATAGGCGACTTTTGCTAGTAATTTAGAAGGGTTCTCTACAGTTCAAGTCGATACTAAACAAAAGATAAAACACTGGAAGACCTACTGTAGGATGTCAGTCTTGAAGACTGGTCCCTACTTTAATTTTTTTAATGCGATTTTAATATTCAAAGAAGCTCAGTAACAAATGAACACAACAGTTTCACCACCTTCACTTCAAAACAAGTGAAACTGAATAGGTAGGCCTAAACTCACTCTAACAAATTTTTTGTAGGCAAAATCTGTCAGCTTTTTCTATTTACAGGAAAAATATTTCAGCTTTTCTTTGTCTTTCTGCAAGCACTGGGCTATTACGCAATAGTAGCATATCACACCGTGTAACACACCAGCAATTCTTAATTTACAGTCTCTTCAGGTCAAGTAAGAGCTAACGCCGAGTTTCACCTTCTCCCATACTAGAAAAGACATCAGCAGTCATGGATCTGGTCTCTCTCCTGCATGCCCAAGCCTGATATGACAGACTCACACTCCTTCCCTCTTCCAGCCAGAGGCAATGCGACCCTTGGCTCCTGCTCAGAGGCAGCAAGGGAAGGGAAGCTGGTGACAGAGAACTTGAGGCAGCAGCAGCCAGAGCATCACTCCACACCCCTCTGATGACTGACTGATTAGGAGGAGGAGTACCTCCTCCCTCTTGTCAATGATGAGCTTCTCCTCACAGTATCTTCCAGAACTTCTGTGAATATCCCTCAAGTTTAACTTCCAGCACTCCCAGCACCAGACAGATCCCACAATTTAAAGCCCCTGAAAGAAAAGGAAACCAGGAACTATCCTATTTTCACTGCAAAAGCAAGAATCTCTTCCACAAAGCACCTTCTTCAGTCGGTATGCCTGGTTTGTTAGAAAGATAAATTAGTTTTTCCTGGTAGTCAGCCAGACTACTGACTCAGCAAATCTGGAAACTTCCCAGGAAATGATTGCTTAACTGGATTACACCATGGAAACAGCCTGCGCAGCTCCAAACACTAAACAGTCCTTTAGAACAACCATCCTAGCAAGGTAATCCATACTTTAACAGCTCAGAATATGATTTTCCAAGTGACAACAAACACATGTGCAGATACTTAACTGTTTGGATGTCCAACCAAGCCAGTGACACTGATCACATCCAGAGACTTCAATTCAATTATGCCTTAAACTACGAGAATCTAACTGAATCCAGTGTTTGCTTACTCTTTTATTTTGAAAAAAGTTTTAATTCCCAGAAGGGAGAGGTGCCAAGCTTTTCCCCTACATGGGGCATTCTACATGACTGTTACTAGCTGATGCATTGCCCCTCCTTTTTGTTCAATTTCTTCAAATTTTCAGAATATACTGAAGCTACTCAAGGTTTATCTGGTGAGCTTTGTTAAAAGCTATTCAAGGACACAACAATTTGTCTACAGCAGCCAGAAGCACAAAGTCATTGTACAGAACCCTGTCATTGCAGGAAGGAGACAGTCCTCCATCTAACTGCTACCCCAAAGGTAAAAATACCTCAGCAGGAGATCTTCCCTGTCATTTTTACCTTGTCCAAATCCATTGCAAAATACATTTAAGAAACTGAAATAAATACTGATTCCCTGACAATGGATTCAGCTGTTCTTATTACCTGGGTGAGTTTGACTGTCTTCCAGCACCACATCTATCCCTCCTAGGCACCGAAATCAAAGAAACTTTAGGGAGATGCTGAAGGGACTAATGGGAAGCAATAAAACCTGACTGCCTGGATGCAGAGTTGGCCTTTTGGGAAAAAAAGACAAGGACCAGCCCTGCAATCCAGCTGCACAGGCCAGCCTAAAACATAAAAGACTGCTGTTTGCCTGATTTCTTTTAAAAGGTTTCAACAGTGCCACTAAAAATGTCCCAGGGATCCTGACAAAACTTTACCGAAGAACTTCATGTTCTAGAAGAGTCAGAAAAGAAATACTTCAATTTTGACATTTGATAGTCTTACTTGAAATCATGCTTGCAGAAACACATTCAAGTCAGTAACCTTCACGCAGAAGAGAACAGGCTACACATCCTACACTATCCTACATATATAATTTTTCAAAACTGTTCACAAAGAAGTGCTAACCTTTTGCAGGTTTAGTATCTAAAAAGTATTGTGACATTATTCTTGTACTTTACACTGAGATATTAAATCAAAACCAACACAGGTATTCCTACAATTTTGAAATGTTTGCCTTAAGAAAAGAAAAAAAACTATCATGAGCTAGTTTTTTTTTACTTAGTTGGACAACCGAGTAAAGTGATGTATATTTAAAAAAAAACAAACAGCAATAACTGTCTGCACGAAGTTTCATTTTCAGTGTTGAAGCATACTTGTTGAAATGTTTCCTTCCTATATTGAAGGCAGAGGAGAAAGCCTTAGTATGTTCATACATTATTTCTTCACAGGAAGCTTCTGTCAAATGAGGTGCTAGATATCTATGTAATCACAGGAACTACTATGTTTTTAATGCAATGCAAATGTTGACTTTCTTTTACAAATTAAACTATGTGACTGTAATTAAGTGAATTCAAGGAAACAAGTCTTTAGTTAAATATACTGAAATACCACACTTAGACTGCAATCAACTGTGTTGTCTTTCGAGGCTTCTTCCACTCTTCTCTTTAAGTCAAGTGTATGATTTAATCCTACAAGCACCACAGTTAGATAGCTATGGTCTGAAAAACACTTCAGTGTCACACGTGTAAACACATCAAAGAACCGACCTCAGTACAAGCTGTTAATATTAAACTATCCACAGATGGAAATTATTATGTACCCTATTCCTCCACTCAGACATCAATACCAGCAAACAGTGGTTTGAATGCTCTGTCTGTAACCTGCTTTATTTTGCAAAGTAACAAGAGAAGATTACTGGGTTTCAGCAGTCACTGTGTGACTATGCTGACTTCTCAAGAGTCAGGGATTTCCCAAAACAAAAGCCCTTTGTTGACCAAGGATTTGCTAGTGCCAGCAGGCATAATAGGGCTTATATAGCACAAAGCTTTTTTCCTGCATGTTACAGATGGAAGTTCCTTCAAAAATATTAGGTTTAGTTTGATCTTCTATTATGTGCCTCATAATTTTAAGTAATAAATTATTTTCATGTAAGTCTCTTGCACTACTAGAATGCCCACATCATAAGCCAGACTCAGCAGCTCAGTTGCACCCACTGCATAGAACTAACAAGAAAGGAAAAAAAAAAAAAAAGCACATACCATGGTACAAAGGTGTCATAGCCAAGTCATAATTCAAGACAAAACCCTTCAGGGAATCTTTGCACAATTCTGGTTCACCCTATCACATATCAATATTGCCTTTCCCCCCCCGCAATGTCTGTGTAAATGCGTCCCATCTGACACTGTCTCCATACCATCCTTACTGAATCAGGGATAACCAGCAGGTCTTTGAGCTTAACCACAGCCACTGGCTTGGAAAAAGTTTTGGTGTTGGACAGAGGAGGTCTAGAAAAACCAGCTTGGCAAGGCTTGTCTATAAAGAGAGGAAGTCTGGGGGCAGTAGGACATTACCAATGCAGAAAAACAAGCTTAAAAGGGAAAGCAAAACTGAACATGTTTGGGCCAGGTGAGTGGAGACAAAAGGTTGCATTGATTGCCTCTATTCCTCAAAATACAAATTGCACTTTGGGATCTCATACCATTCCACATGACCCAGCATTAATATGAATGATGTTTCAGAGATGCTATAGAAAAGTAAAACGTGTGCTTCAGGGTTTGCCACTTTTTTGTATTTTCAGTATGTGCAAACCTTTGTGTCAGTACTTAGAAACTACAAGAACTTAGCTCTGATTGTAACTTTGCTTGGACGTACCATACACTCCTAAAGAATTCCTATTGTCACAGTTGCAGAGCATCTACAAGTCCTCAGTTTAAGCCATAGTGACTCATATGAAGGATCATAATCTGACAACTATTATTGTATGTCTTTCCTAAAAGCAAATGGGGGATTTAAGAACAAGTGGCAATTACCTGAGGACAAGAACAACCTGAACATCTCTCCTCTTCCAAGCTGAAGAATCAAATACCCATAAAACCTCTCCAAGGGATCACAAAAACGTTGCATTCAAAAACATCAGCAGACATGGCACATATGAAATTTCAGAACATGTACATCTTAAGCTGACCGTTTTCTCTTCTACCTATCTTCCTAGAGATTTGGAAAATATTAGGTGCACAACTGATGCAATGTTTAATGCTTTCCTAAATATACATCTTTTAACTTAAAATAATTAGCTTGATCATCTTTTTAGATCTCATCTAGCTGCAAGGAACTTCTGAAACAATCATATTGGGGCAAATTAGGTCAGAAAAGCTCTAATGTAGTTTGAATTAGTCACAAGAAATTCAGCCCTACAGTATTTAGTGCATGGCAGCTAGTATGGGAACTACTATTATTTTATGACACAACAGTGTGTAAGGTAAGCCATTCCAAATTTACTTTCTGTATCCTACAATGTTTTAATTCAGATTTCAGTTGGACTTTGAATGTCATAGACATGCAATGCTATAAGAAAAGAGAGAACTACATTTTAAATAGTTTTTGTTGAGGTTTTTACCTTTAATACTTTTTAATATTTTAAATAACTGTACAAAAGCAAGAAAACTAAAAAATGATACCTAAAAGATTGTGGAATTAACTTAAATTCCTATTTGGATATTTAACTTTCAGCGTCAGATTCACTGACTTCTTGATTCTCAGTTCTGTTCAGTGCTTGACCCTAGAGTCACCTGGTGAATCTGGCACTAAATCAATGTAAACATTACTTAGGATTGGTTTAGTTCACAGCCTATATTTTACACTTTTTAAATAATATCTGGATTTTGGACCTCAAAAAATTTCCAGGAGCACTCCCTAAAACAGCATAGGGGTTTTTATTAAACAAACAAGCATACTGAAAATAAGTTCCCATAAGACAGAGAGGAATGCACAGTGTATGTCACTGGAGCATGAAAGGCTAACTTGGGGGTGACAAGAACCGAACATTAACTATGAGTGGTATTAATTCACAGTTAACTTGAATGTCTTTCTTCAAGAGGAAATGGTAATTTTGCCTCTGAGGATCTTTGGTCTAATGAACTCTAGCCATTAGAAAAGGACTCCTACTAATTACAACTAGCTTAAGGCACGAAGCTGCTCTCAGCTGTAACACCCTAGCTCTTCTTCAACCCCTCCCTCAAGGACTCCTTTGTTCCAGTCCAGTGAGCTGGGGAGGCATACGAGGCTCTATAGGGACTGGAACTGGAACTGGGAAAAGGAGATGGGTCTTCTGTCTGAGTGTGGAAAACGAAGGCTTCATACAGTGGGAATTTTTGAGTCACTGGAAATGAGGACTCCTTATTTCAGTGCAGTAAGAGAAAAAAGCAGCTGTATTAAAAGCTGGGTGTAAGGGAAGAAAGAGAAAATGGCCACCTACAACTCAAGACAATTTCCTCCCAGAGACTCTTCTGTCCTAGTTCTGCAAAATCACTCTTCTATATATGGCCAAAAAGTCTCAAGCCAGCTCTGCTTATAACAAATCTACAGAGGCAGGCAACACCTAGTGCTTTGTATTCTGTCAGCGATATGTAAATAGTCTTTTTAACTAAAACTATTTAAATTTTTAATTATTTAGCAAAAAATATTTCCTGATTCTTCATCAAAAAGCAAAGATAATATGTAAGTAACTCTGTAATATTCCACTTACCTGTGCCCCATAAGGCACAGCATTCCTATTGAAAGCAAAGCTCAGCTAGGCTTTTTCTGAGAAATCACTTCCAATGTGTCTATAAAACTACCTTAACGTATCAACATTCACCACCTCTAGAAGAATGAGTAAAACTTACCAAAATAATGGAAACATATATGAAAATAAATAGAAATAAAATTCTATTGTGTCATATAAATGCATTTTAAAGTATAAACATATATGATTAACATATTTTCTTTTTACAAAAGAAATACAATTTTGTTTTTCCTCCAATTACCTTTATTTTTTTTCATTACTACTTTTAATTACTGTTCACTTAGGGTAATCCATCACCATCCAGATTGATGGATTCATCATTTTTCAGATAGCACATACTTAGAATAAAATTAGCTTAGATATTACAAAACCCTGTTCTACACATGCTTGTTTATATTGTTTCATGGGTATTCTGTGGAGTTGTAATTCTGGGGCACACTACAATAAGAATATGTGTTTCAGGAAGAAATAAAAGTTATTTCTTTCAAAGAGATAGATGTTTGACCATTATAATCTTCATTTCAGTGTAACAAAATATTCCTCAGATTAACTACATAGCATTTCTAAAAACGAAAACATTTGCAAAGCCTGCTCTTCTCTGGCTGCATCTCAAATATATGCTGCAAGGGAAAGATGCCAACATTTCATAGTTTCAAAAACTTAAAACACGAAACAAACTTCTTTGGAAAACCCACATTGTAAGCCAAAGAGGACAACCTTTGGCATGAAGTATCCATTACCAATTGTTTTCTCATTTAGACTTGATATCTTTTTACATATAGCTATAACTTAGTTGTACAGTGTTCATGTTTATTTCCACAGAAATACAGAATCCTTGACTGTTTGGGTTTTTTTTAATGCAACCAACTACTACACCGCATTACGGTATTAGAAGTTTATTGCTGGTGAGCACTTAAAGATCACGTTTGTTCAGCTTAAAATACAATGTTTATTTTCTACATCACTCCAGCAAATTCCCAATGTTCTGAAAGTGAAGTTAAAATTTTCTTCCCATGTGTCACTACCAGTAAAAAACGGCTTCAGTCCAACCAACGACCTCTATCATGCCTAAGAAATGAAAAAGCCAGTTTTGTATCAAAATATTTTAATGTTAGCTAATTTTACTGTTTAGTATAAGAATTATGACCTTCAATTTGGAATCTGGACTTTGGAGTTTCACACTGGGTATATTCTTTCTAAAAGAAAAACAAATACTCTTGAGTTCTGAAGATTCTAATATACTAACCTGATTAAACTCCTGCATTTCTTCACATTGACACTCATAATCATAACAGAGGATGTTCCTGATAGTATGATAGGGAGTAGAGTAAATTCAGTACATACCTCATAGCCAGGGCTGACAGGAGACTGAGACAGGAAGTTGGAAAGAAAGAAAAACAGAACAAAGAAATAAGGGAGAGCAAAAGACAGAAAATAATGTTACTTTAAGAAGCAAGCATGAATGTGAGATTTTATACTCTCATTCTATGTTATGGAATAGAACGCAAAAGTATTGCATTTGAGCTACAACAGGTTACAATCTGGGTTACACAGCATCCTCCTAGCTCTACTTGTTTTTAGCATTTCTGTTGATAAGCTTTACACTACTAAGTTAAGAACCAGAAAAAGGATATTGCCCAGATTTTATTCTTTGTAGGTATATTTTTAAAGCTGTACTCAAATATAGTCCCTAGTCAATTTTCAGCTCAAATGAAATACTTTATTGGCTAATGAAAACATTTATACCCAAACTGAAACTGTGTCTGTGTGTGGTGGTTCTCTGTGAAAGGATGATTAAAGTACCCTTTGCAGGATTCCACATTATCCTGTCTCAAAGATTTTTCAAATGCCACAATTCCGTAAGTTAAGGCATAACTTCTTCACTTCCTCAGTGGCATTTTTCCAGAAGCCAGACTTACAAGCTAAATTTAACACTGTGCACTAAAGTTGGCTTCTTTCTGGTTCACACAACATCGACAAAAAGGTTCTGAATTTATAACTTAGTTAATAATTCCATCTATGAAAGTTCTCCAGGAACTCCTCTCTCAACTGCTCCGACACTACATAGTAAACAGGGGTAAAAATAACATTTATTTTAGTCCTATTTAAAGAATTGACAGATATCTGATTGAATTCAGTGGTCCCAAACAGAGATGATATTTTGTTACCAGTGATACAAAGTGCCACATCAATACTAATAACGAATTATACAATTTTGTGAACAAGGATGATGTTTCTTAGTGTATTCACACAGACTGCAGAAAAATGAAACACATTCCAAAGTGCATGCTTTGATTGGTACCACAGTATAAACTGCCATAAAACTTATCTCACAAGTACTGCAGAAGAATGGAGTCCAAAGGACAGATCTGATACAGGAGAACTGATAAAGCTTATGCACACTTAAAAAAAAAAGGGAAAAAAATTGAAACACATTCAATGCAAAAAATCCCAAACAAAAGACATATAGAAGCCATAAGTGAGGGCACTTCTGAAAATCTGGTAAATGATACCATCATCTCCTGAAATAAAAGTGAAATAGGAAAGCTATTTCATTTCTCTAGGCTAATGCCCATCCCTGTACCTACTGTAAACAAATTTTCTTTGTGCATGCGTGTGTGCTGAATCATCAGCATGGGTACACTGATGATTACAAGTTCTCAGAGAAGTATAGCCTGCAGTGTATATGAATCTTTCTGTATTTCTTCACCAGACATTTTAATATTTTCAACAGTTTTAAAACATGTAGCTTTGCAAAACAGGTATTTCATGTAAGAATGTATCAGCAAACAACACAGTCATATAATTAAAAATGCTTTCAAACTGAAACTTTTTGCTATCTTGTAACTGTACAGTGCAGTGAATATTTATAGAAAGTTTACTAGGATGCTCACTCATACAATTTTTTTAACCATAATTCTAGAAACAATTCAGAATTAGGGCCAGCCTTGCTTAACATTTTCTGTCTTGGTCTGAATAAGTCAGCATTTCTGAAACAACCTACTGAGAATTATGAATAGTCTATAAAGAATTGTTGCTGCAGTTTTTGCAGAACTTAAGCACCTTACTCATTTATGCAGCTTTTCAATTAAAAATACAGATTCATAATGTTAACCTTAATTTCCAAGTAGCTTTAGGCTAATGATAATCAGTAGCATAAGTACATAATTATGGTTCATAGATGGTACTGCATGTAACACCAGGTCTACAACATTTGCAACAGTGTCCTTTTAGTATGTCAAGTTTAATAAGTTTAATATTCTAATTGAGAGGAAAACATGATAATTGTTGTGTGTACTTATAAATTCTTTCCTCTCTTTTAAACCTTAAGGTTTTCAAAACTTTCCCTTAGGAGTGGATTCATTTACACACAATGTAAATTCTTAACTATTCAAGTATATTGTGACCATGAATGTTAAAAGGAACAAATGTGCCAAAGATAAAAAATACGTATCATTCTGATTTACTCCAGTCATTACATTTTGTTCTCAGGAGAGTTGTTTTCATGATGGAAAACTACTCTATTAATGCATATACAAGTATACCATATATTTAAGTGTGCCTGTGTGTATACTGTACATCTACATACATATCTACACACATGTATACAAACATATACATACATTCACTGCAAAGATCTGTTTAAGGAAATAATGGAGACTTCTCCTACTTTCTTCTGAATGCTTAGAAATGTGCTAAATATGCAGGCTCCAACTAATTGACTACAGGCTTGACTCTGACAGATACTCAGTTTGATACTGTGGTGTTTGGGTCACAGTGTTCTCCTTAGGCAAATCTCTCCTACACCATAAACCAATGGATATAATAGCCTGATACAGAAGAAATTCAACTTCCAGTTCCAGAGAAAACATGCTCCAAGATGCAACTACTCACATTAGCATGAGTGGCAGTTTTAGACCTTCAAAATAACCTAATGCTTGATAAAGGGAGGAGACTCCTGGGAGTATCAGAAGTGACACATACCTTAAACCCACATACCTTAAGCTGGTGACCTCCCTTTTACGTCAGGATGCCTTTTCTCACAGCAAGGCTTTATCATTTACATACCACCCTCCTCTGTGGTCTACAACAGGCAAAACCAGATCCTACAGCAGCAAATGTCATTGTTTCTTATCAGCAACACCCATGGCCTCTATAGCTAGGGAATCCCATACCAGAAGGGCTTCATCCGGCATGCTGGGCGAGGGTTCTGCAGAAACTGTCCGAACAGTGCTGAGACCTGTTAGGGACACATTTGACAGGCGCCTTTTCCGTACGCCACTGCAGTTGTTAGGGATTTTAAATGCACATCTCTTATGGTAATTTAGACCACATCCTGAAAAAAGAAATTTAAAACCACCTGATTACAGTTTATTACTGGAAAAAGCAAAGATTCTGCCCCCCCAAACCAACAAGAATTCAAAACCACTACTCGTACTTCTGATTAAACATTTTTCCTCTACTCTGCTGGTTTAGCTCCTATATTCTACAAATTTTTGGAGATAACGTTACAAGCTCCAAACACGTATATCTGTAATTAGCGTTTTTTCTTTGATTTTTCAAAAATCCATGGTCTTAAAGTGCAGGAAATTTCTGTGATCAGCATTTGGGAAGTAAGGAAGTCTTTCACTGCAAATAGTATATTCCACTGGATACAGTCTGCCAGGAGTCAAACAGTTGTGGCAAAATGAGAATAGATAGGTATTAAAACCTCATATGGACCGACAGTAATTTCAAGTTAAATGATCTGACTTAACATGATACAGAATGACATACAGGCTCAGGCTCATAAGGGAAGTGTAAGACACAGAAAACCTTTTCTTAAAAATACATATAGACCAATTTTTTTGCACTTCGCATTACAGAGCCATATCTAGGAGGCTTCAGAGCAGTCACAAGGACTAGTTCTTTAATCAGTTAATTTTTTTGATAGTTCTTACTGTCTCTACCTACTGTAATTTTTCTCTGATGCCTAACCAATTTAAAAGCAGCATCAGAGACAACATGTACAAGTGGAATGGACAGGTCTCTTCCCGAGAGTGAAGGATCACATCTCACTGCAGCTTACCTTCACATTTGAGTCCCTGACGCACCAGCCCCCACAACATTTCTCCACAATGGTCACAAAAGGCTGGCGCTCGATACGAATGAACAAAAAGAGCATGGGGCCGGATCTGAAAGTCTTCAAATGTAGCAGAAGCTGTAACAACAAGATCATTCCAAAAATTAATAAAAATAGTAACATAACTAATATGCTTCATTTATGTGGTACTTCACTAAACAAAGCAAAACCCCTTTTGGTCACTGTGATGAATTTTGTATTGGTCATTGTACTATATTTTGAAGATAAAAAGATTGATGATATACCTTCATACTATAATGACCACTGGAAAAAGAACAAAGCTGCTTTTAGAAACTTGTAGCAATAACTTCTCTGAGAATATTTTTCCAGTAAAACACAGGAGGATAATAGCATATCAAAGATTTATCAGAAATCATCAGAGTTCAATCAAATGTTGGAAATTTTTCAAAATACTCTTCTACAGATTTGACTCGCTACACCTGAAGGTATAGATACATAAGATAAACTGAACATATCCAGTAAAGGAAAATTCTTGGGTTTTTTTTTCAGACAAGTGAAGGAAAATGTATTAAAAATGGGCCATTTCAGCTGACCATTTGGTGTATCTGATTCAGCAGCCTATGCTGGTATTGGTGAACTGATCAAAGTTAAAAATATACATTAGAGCTTACATGTAATTATATACCCAATCATCAATAGAGACAAAGACCTTGCAGCAGGCCGGAAGACTGCTGTACATTTCCTGAAGTACCAATCCTTTCAAAGTGATGCAAGCCTGCAACCAGTGTAACAGTTGCAAAAGTTGTAGGGACTAGCTAAAGGCACTAGTGCAAACCATAAAAATAAAAAATGAAAGTGTTTTAAGAACTATTTAGTATACAGAAGCAGCCAGTACCACTATACTTTTAAAAATACACTTTAATGAAATCTTTTCTTTTTCTTATTAAATACGTTAAATGTTTATCAGATAGTCTAATGTAAAATAATATCTGTCAAATGTTGTTAAATGTTAAGCACATATGCAAACATTTGATCCCATTCAGACTGCCATTTAAACAGGTGATTTAAGTGTGTGTTTACTCTTCACAGATATCAGTACGAAAGAACCAGGTATGTAGCCACTTAATAGAAATGCTTTGTCTCTCAACAAGAAATACATTCCTGATTTGCAATTGAGAGAAAAAAACCAACATTTTTTTTAATGGTTCAGTTCAAATGAATTCCTAAAAGATCCAAATACCCTTAGCCCCTGGCTTGTTCCTTGTATATTAACGAAAAGAGGACCAAAAATCTGCATACCAATCAAGAAAAGGTTTTTAACTAATTAGAGTGGAGTACCAATACAGACCTATGCTCTGGACTCAGTTCCTTCTGCGCACAAAACTACTACACTTCGGAAAAACTTTTCAAAAAATGTCCAAAGAAAAATCTGTTTCTACTCTCAACCACTCTAGGGATCTTTTAACAGAGGTATTTGGAATACCATCACAAAAGTAGGATCCAATGACTACAATGATATCAAACCTTCTTTTTTTAATTTTTATTAAAACAATCTAAATCACCTAACAGTTTATCTAATTCAGGATTTCATTTTCTTTTCCCAGACTTATTCTGTTCCTAGTTTTCATAAAAAGCCATATTAAAAAGCTTACTTAATTCCTAAAATTAGGACTTCATAAAACAGTCCGACGTGTTAGAACATCCTGAATCTGAAATAAAATAGTTTTATATTTATTTAACAATGTTAGGCCAGGCATTTTTTTCAGCCTCAAGGGCTTCCAAACACATAAGGATACTTGTTCAAGTACATTATTTTTCTATTTTTTTTCCAGACTGCAGCGGTCAAGTTCACTGTTAAGGCAATGCTTACTCTGTAATGGCAGTGCTCTCCTTGATATACTAGAAAACACAACTCATCAGAATGCATTTTAGATGTTGAACAGAATTCTTGTGATTTTACTTCTTCTAGGACTTAAAGTCAACCATCTTTTCTGTGCATATAGCCAGATGTTGTTCTGCAATTCCAACCAAATCAAGAATACATTGGAAGGATCAAGCACTCAAACTGTAAAATATATTTTGATGTTATTTAAAGTACAAAAATTTTTATTCTCCACTTGTAAAAGCAGAACAAAATACAGGCATATTAACTTCCCTATTTAATTTCATATTGAAGATATATCAAAGGAACTAGGAAAACCCCTCCCCAGTAGATCATTGGTTTGTAGAGTTCGAGAAGGATTAATTTTTCTGGGCCTCTATATCACCAGCATGCAGCCACCAGGAGGAAAACATGCCACAGCCAGGCAACAGACAGCTCTATGGTCCTATCACATATGGATACCAATTGAGCTACGATAGCCCAGCAGCTGGATGAAATAAAATTATAGATTAAAATCATACTGAACCTAAAGAAAAGTTCTTTAGGAACTAGGACTGGAGAAGGAGGAGCAAGGAAAACAGTTCACAGCCATGCTGTAACCTCTCTGCATAGAAAATACACAGTAGCATCCGTGCTGGTCAACCTACAGGTTCAGAGGTTTATAGCTCTATGAAGAATATTGTGATTAATACCTCCACTTCTTTGCGTAACAAAACGATCATGGAAAAGCTATGTATCTTGGAGCTTTCTAAAGGGAAAGTACCAAGACTGGAACACCATGCCCCATCAGCTTCCAACAGAACTGCAATGTACACTTTTTTGCTATTGTGTCTCTAGTTTAAATTTGCACATAA
Organism: Haliaeetus leucocephalus; assembly: GCF_000737465.1. NCBI lineage: Eukaryota > Metazoa > Chordata > Aves > Accipitriformes > Accipitridae > Haliaeetus > Haliaeetus leucocephalus. The sequence continues at coordinate 8,320,139 of NW_010972853.1, forward strand.
CAAATATAAAACTAAAAAGCTTACTAAAACAAGATACTCAGTGAGCATGCATTTTTCCCCAAGGGAGAAGACAAGGAAGACCCTCAGACACGATAGCCATGAATTTTGATAACATATATATGACTTTTTGTCGTGGTTTAACCCCAGCCAGCAACTAAGCACCACGCAGCCGCTCACTCACTCCCCCCGCATCCAGTGGGATGGGGGAGAAAAATCGGGAAAAGAAGTAAAACTCGTGGGTTGAGATAAGAAGGGTTTAATAGAACAGAAAAGAAGAAACTAATAATGATAATGATAACACTAATAAAATGACAACAGTAGTAATAAAAGGACTGGAATGTACAAATGATGCGCAGGGCAATTGCTCACCACCTGCCGACCGACACCCAGCCAGTCCCCGAGCGGCGATCGCCCGCCCCCCCTTCCCAGTTCCTAAACTAGATGGGACGTCACATGGTATGGAATACCCTGTTGGCCAGTTTGGGTCAGCTGCCCTGGCTGGGCATGAGAAGCTGAAAAATCCTTGACTATAGTCTAAACACTACTGAGCAACAACTGAAAACATCAGTGTTACCAACATTCTTCACATACTGAACTCAAAACATCGCACTGTACCAGCTACTAGGAAGACAGTTAACTCTATCCCAGCTGAAACCAGGACACTTTTAAAGACGCAAACTTTTTGTTTATAAAAATACTTTCCTGAGGTTGTTTCTAAAAGCATACAAATAATAATCAAAGCACTATTAAAACAAGAGTGATGTGTAAAATAAAAATAGCGTGTCAATGTAGCAAAGGATTTAAGTAGGTATGCAAGTTTATGCCTATTTCCTGAATACCTACCTAAAGTTATACATGTATTTAAATTCTGAGTAAATGATATTTGCTAAATTGGAAGATTGGAGGAGTTTTACATGGATTTCCTGGGTGTTTTTTCAGATAGTATGAACACTGCAGTAAAACCACAACTAAGCTTAGGAAAAGCAGTAACTTCATTTTAGCTTAATAATTTAGATAATGGATTAAAAATATTTTAATATATCTTTATATTAAAATACTACTTTTTGTGAAAAGTAAATGCGAATATCTCTGTAGAAGCAAATCTGAAATTAAAACCTCCCACAAGCAGTTTTGCCTTTGGGATTTGATCATTTGGGTCTCTTCCTGTGTCCTGAATTCAGTTCCATCTGAAGCTGTTAAGTGGATGGAAAGTATTTCGTTGGTAAGTGTCATTCTCTCAACTCCATTTTTGTTGTACTGGTCTCTTCCCACCCCCCACCATTCTTCACAAATGGTGAAGAAATAATTTATATCCTTTCCATGAAAACTGTAACTGAACATTCCGGTCTCCCCACAAAATAATTAATGGGTTATCATGGCTCATGCTCTTGTAATAAAAAATGTTCCTACTCCCAAGGCAAAAAAGGTAATTTAGAAATTACTTTATTGTATCTTTTCTTTAGTTCATGTTACAGATAAATGCTACACTTACAATTAATAATGTTAGTGTAATTTTAGGGAGGCAAAAATCAAATGTAAAGAAATCTCCCAAAGTACTGAACTTGAAGTTGTTGTACCAGTTATTATAAACACACATGCAGTATTACATATTTAGTTTTTTTCATTTAAATGTCCTTCAATTTAAATGTCCTTAAAATTTCTCATACAGTACATGTTGCAAAACAGAGATGATTGATTTTCAAAGAAATTGCCTTTCAATGGAAGCTTAAATTTTGCCTGTTTAATTAATTACTGAGTTTACATTGGGATTTTTTTCCTTGACAGAAAAGTAAATTGTCTGTGCTGAATTACAGCTGGATTTAAATAGCTCTGCAACAGGTTAGGCTGTCATTTTCATGGTGAACTCACCCTCCTGTATCTGCCATATCTGCTACAACACTAAGTAGGTATTGGAGTTAAAACTCAGCAGGCATGAGTTGACTGGCAAAACTTGAACTATATTTCTGTGATGGGAGCAGGAGCTAGTGGTGAAGGGTCCACCTGAACTGAAAGGTCCTGAAAGTTATGCTTAGAAGCTCCAGAAACCAAAGACAAAGCACAGAAAGGCAGGAAACCATTTCAGGGAACAGTGAAGGACTGCTAGATCCTACCTTTGTACTGAGTTTTGGGGCTGGAATACAAGGGAGTATAGACCAGCATTCCAACAAATCACTATCAGAGGACTTACTCCACAGCTTAAAGATACTCTTAGGCACCACCCATTGAGAAGGTTAGCAAGAAATTGAACATAACAACAAACTACTACATGAGGAACACCAATCTGTTGGCTGAAAAGGTAACTGAGGCAAGTTCTAGGATGCTTCCAGCATTATCAAAAAAAGATACCAATAGTAAAGATAAGCAGTGATAAATACCATTCTTATTCTACATTTCAACTCTCCTGGCTAAATAACTGGAACTTATCATTTTACATAATGATATATTAAAAAAGCCATATCATTTTATACTGACATGATAAACATTCAAAAATAAAAGGCAGGGAGGAAAAATGCATTGTATTTTAAGACAGCTTTAAATTTGGCAAGTACTGCAGAATACAGCAGCAAGAAGAATACAAAACATCATTCTTTCTCCTTCCTTTGAAACTGTTTTGGCAATGTTCCACTCTGCTGAAAGGCATGGAAGTGTTTTGGGTTTTAATTTTTAAGGTAAAAATAGTGTTTTTCTAGGCTGCAGATTTACGTGTTCTCATCAGGCTCTGCAGACAGCATTCTGTTTTCTTGTCTCATGAAATGATGGTATTTCAGAGCACTATTCACTGAAACCAGTGTGTCATTAGAACTTGAACTGGAAGAACTATGTTAACCAGCAAGTTACACAAATCTTTAATCTGTATAAACATGGATAATTCATATTTCTTGTTCTGCCACCTGTATGACATAGTTGACCTTCTATGGATAAACCTAGCACAGCTTAACTTTTCAGAGCATGCAATTCCAGAAGCAGTCATATATGAATTAGGTGCTTCTTTTAAACTTCTTCTATCACCTTGTAATTCATTACTTTTTAAAATTACACGTCTAGAAAGGCTTTCATATAACCACTTACAATCAAAGCTTTAACTTTCAGAATACTCCTGTGTTATTGACTGAAAAATAAAAACCCTGCTGATGAACAGAAAGATATGTATGGGGTTTTTCAAATTAAATGGAGACCTTTCTTATTAAGAAAAATGCTTCTGTAACGTCAGGCTATCCTTTTGCTTTGATAGAGCACTGATGCTGTGAAGGCAACTTTCTGGCTGTACGTAAAATTGTGCAGTAAAAAAAGAAGGGGTTCCAAATATGCCTACAATCATATCCTAAAAAACTTAATACTCTGCAGAAAAGTTTGCAATATTATGTTCTTAATATGATACCATTACACTGTTAACTCTCAAGCTAACTTGTCATCATCTATTTAAGCATTCCTAGTATCACCAAAACACAGACACTGAAACTACAACAGTTTTGACAAGACTATTTCATCAAGTCTGTTAATGACTTGGCTGTTAATGGCTAGTACTCCTTGTTCTGGGCTCAGGAGCAGATCTATCATTCAGCACAGCTGGAAATGAGAACAAGAAGCCATTGCAACTCACAGAGGCAAGGTCCTGCTTTCAGAAAGAGGCAAATGATATACTGATCATTTTGAGTTCCAAGTCCAAAAGGGCTTTGAACTATTAGCAGAGGTGAGATCCTGCTATTATGAGCAACAGAGCTTCACATAATGGGAACTGTCATCTAGCATCCACGCCTCTCATAGCATAAGAAACCATCAACCACATGATTAGCAGTATCTTCTTGCAGTTATGAAAAGCAGACATTCTCCTGCTACCCTCTCCCATTTGGAATGCCTTTAAGAGTAATGTATCCCATTGACTTCCCGCAGGCACTCATAACAGAGTCCTTTCCTACAAGAACTGCTGCATTCACCACTTAGAAAATAAAAGTAACATACCATTATACTCTATTCCACTTCAAGAACTGATTAAACCTTAACAATTAACGACTGTATATATAATTTCACTGGGCTAAGAGAAAGTGTTTTATTCTTTTCACTATTCCATCCTGGCAATCAAAGACAGTCTCAGTTTTCAGAGTCCCATCAAAGTCAGCAGAGCTAGGACAGTTCATACAAGCCAAAGATTTGATCTCTGATCTCCATCTTGAAATCTGATTTAAAAATTTAACAAGGATTATAGGGACCCCAATAATTAATCAGGACTTCCTAAAATCTAGACATGTACAGATTTATAACCACTCATTTCTTTACTTGTTCTGCTCTGAAATAAGGAAACCTGGATATGGACAATTTGGATCTAATGAGCCTTCTGGATACGTATATGAGTACTTCAGCACTCTAAATTTTACATGCAGGAAAATCTTTCTAATCCAGTAAATTTCATTTTGTTTTCCTTACTTATTAGTGCTTTATCCCAAAGTTCTAGGTGAAGAATAGCTTAAATTATGAATGCTAACGGTTGGCAGGTAATTCAGAATCAAATTTTGAACTCTCAAGCAGAAGCGTGCTACTTGCTAACTGCAACTGGTACAGGCTAGTAACAAAATTTTTTGGAACACCCAGACTAAGAAGTGGCATGCCCTCAATCCTCCAGTGACAGCGAGACAGGAAACTGAACCACCAGCTACAAGGCTGATCACACATTGTGCTTCTGCACATGGACTCTTTAGATTGGAAACACCGTGAGCTTGGGGGTCCAGAAACATGAGGAGATGGAAAAGAAAGGTCCCCAAAAAGAAGCAGTTATCTCAGAAAGAAGGGGGGCTGGAAAGATGAAGGTGAAGATCCTGCTTAGAGGTAACATGCTGGATGGAAGTGGGGGAAAGATCCCAGAGATCAGGGAGATGGAGGTCAGGGGACGTCCATGCATTTTCGTTGACAATGCCCAAGACTGGTAGCTGCAAGCACTGGCAGAGCAGGAACGAACACAACTTTGTGCCCAGCCTTCCCTGTCCAGCAGCTACATCCTTACTGGGGGGGACAGTGGGGAGCTAGAGAATGTAAGGCTGCAAAGGGAGCAAATGAGCCAGCATGGGAGGCATTCAAGTAAGGTAAAAGCTCTGACCTCCTTGGTTCTTAAATAAACCCCAGTATCCAGATTCCCTACAGGGTTTTGTTTACATTGTCTCACCTGTGACATGAGATTTAAGCAAGAAACTGTAGGAGATGATAAACCATTTGCAATCATGTGTCCAGTCCTAGCTCAGACTTTTACTGAGAATTTTAACAAGAGATTAACATTTATGAGTCAACATGCTTGATTCATCTGAATGTTCTGAATTTTTAAAGTTCAATTTTAATGTACTTCTATTCAGTTGAGAATGATTCCACAGTTTCAAACCTACAAACTATACAGCACAGTAGTTTTTATACTCATTTGAAACCCCAGCACAGAATTCTTTCTTTATGAATTTACCCATTTTTCACCCACATCGAAAAAACAGCAATATCTTAGTTCATGGATTCAGGCCCTGTTAATCATAAAATTACACTGCAGAGGTATTCATTTAGCATAAGAAAACAAAATTAAATACTCTGGAAGTTTACTGGAGCTATTGATGGAGTGTTCAAAATGAACTCTGAATACTGGCAATAAGGAGAAGCTCCAAATTAAAAATAAAGCCTCTTGCTCCTTTTCTGTGCTCATGCTAATCTAAATTAATATAATGAAGTAAACACTATGAGTCTTTTACATCTTTATTTCCTCTGACTTTGTTTTGCAAGTTCTTCACAGTTCTTTTCCATGGCTTCTGAAAAAAACAAGTGATGGATTACATGGTTACTGTCAGAATTATACACCTCAAAAAGAAGAGGTGCTCAAAAAGAATTAGTAGCATTTGTAAAACTTATCCAATTCCTTCAAATTTCTTTCATAAAAGGTTAAGAAATTTTTTTTTATATGGTGAATAAATGCTAATGGGTAAAAGTATAATGGAATTAAAAATACAGTCTTATGCTGAACTCACTAAGGAACCTCTCTGTACATTAAACTATTTTTAACACTTCAATGTGAACAATCTGCAAAAGTTTAGATATATCTTAAAAATACCCTAAGAATTCATAAATATACATCATTATATACAGAATATGCACAGGTTGGTTTTTTTTTTTGCATGGTATAATTGGATGTCCATCAGCCCTGATGGGATATGCCCAGAAGTGCTGAGGGATCTGGCTGATGTCATTGCGAGGCCACTCTCAACAATCTTTGAACTATCATGGTGACTGGGAGAAGTGCCCAAAGACTGGAGGAAAGCAAGTGTCACTTGTACCTTCAAGAAGGGCAAGAAGGAGGACCCAGGGAACTACAGGCCAGTCAGCCTCACCTCGAGCCCTGGAAAGGTGATGAAACAACTAATTGTGGAAAAACACAACTATTTCTGGCACATGCTTTAGTGTCTGCCTGACTAATAATGCTTTCTTCCAGTCTCAGATCTTTGATATGGGACCATCACAGAAGCATGACTGCATATAACCATTGTGTTTTCTCATCCCCACTTCAATCTTTCTAAGAGAAGACTAGAAAAGGGAGAAAGGAACCTAACAATGCTAAGTAAATGGACAATTTACACATGAAGTGCCCAAGATGACACAACCTGGAAAAAATAAATGAATTATAGCTCTGACCTGTGGTTAATTTTTTTAAATGGATTGCAACAATTCAAGAATTACTCATCATGGAAACATCTCCAGTGCCTGGCCAGGTAGATCTGAAGGTCAAAAAGATAAGCAAATTGTTTAGAGAATATAGTTGTTCCACTGAAGAGAACAAAAGTGTTCTAATGATTTAATAGATTTACTCAGGATTTCACCCATGCACATAAATAAATGGGATTCAAATTAACATTGAGAAATGGCAATACTAATATTCCTTACTTGACATCTGTGTTCAGTTTCTGTGAGATTGACCCAAAAAGAAGTATGGTAAGAAAGAACTGACAGATGAGAAAAACCACTGGAGGCATGGAAGAGACTTCCATATAAGGTGAGATTAAAAGACTGGAATTGTTTCATATAGAGAAGAAATGAGTAAGAGTTTACCGGATTCAAGAAGAGGAGGAAGCCAAAAAAACAAACCAGGAAACAAACATAACCCCTGTAGTATAACCTTCAGCAGCAACTAACTAGAGTGATAGGAATCTTCATGTCCTAAGAAGCAGGCAAGCTCTCCAATCTTCTTTTTGGCAACAAGTTACACCTTAACTAGGTTAACAGAAACAGATTTCAGTCAGAACAACAATGTCTCCAGGCTTGAGTCACACTACCACCCAGATATAAAAAACAGCAGATTGCAACCTGTGGCAGTTCCTGAGTCTCTTCCTCCTTAAGTTTCCGTTTCAAATTGTTATATTCCCCAAGGGAAGGAGGGTTTGCTTGTTTGTCCTCAGACCTGCTTTAGCTACAAACCTCAAGCACTTCCTAAAAGATGTGTATCTTACCACAAAGGGCTGCAAACATCATTTATTGGAAATAACCATGAGACTGTATTGCCATTTGATCTTTCAAAATACCAAAGGCAGCAGTCAGCCAATGAAAGTAAATTTGATGAGCTTAATAGTGATATTGAAAGTGTTGTTTTTTTGGTTGTTGATGGTTTTTTTTTGTTTGGGGTTTTTTTTTGTTTTTTTTGTTTTTTTTTTTTTTACATAAGCCATATTTAATTTGAAACCTACTGGAGCAATGAGTTATCGAGACCATGAATTCAGAGAGACTGAAAAAGTAGAGAGACTCTCCTAACATTAGATTATTTTTTCCTGACATACATCCAAGTGGTGTAAAATACACTGTTGACAGGTTAACAACACAACTCGTCTGATGGGCAAGTTATTCCAAGTGGGTTACTTTTTATTTTTCATTATGCTCCTCTCTGAATCACATACAGCTGCTCTCCATTCAAGACTCACTACTATCAATTAACGAATACACTGATACAAATGTTTGGTCAAGCTATATGGTCAAAGAAAGAGTCAAACAAATGTATCAAATAAAAGCTGTATGACAAATCAGAGTCTTCTACTTAGCCTAGGCAAGGCTTGTTTCCCCTTTACACATTGTAGCTACTGAAAATGAAATGGCAGAGGTAGTTATTTGATGGAAGGGAATGGAGTCTGGTGAAGAAAAGAGAGATCTTCAAGTTTTGGCAGTTTTATGATTAGAATCTGCATTACTAGCAGCAACAACTGAAAGAATATGAGAAAATGAAGAAAGGAGAAAGAAAATTTAATTGAAGTTTTCCTACTCACATACTCAAAAAAGACAATTTAAATTTTTTAGAGATGAACAATTTTTTTTCTAATATACAACTTCAAGTGGTCTCCAACATGGGGTGCACACACCCCTGGGTGTGCACAAGACAATCCATTAGCATGAAGAAGAAAATATTAGAACTTCAGCAACACATGTAAGTTATAAATAAATAGATATACATATATGGCGGGTGTATGCTAAAAAATTTTTAGTGATGGGGTGCACAATAAAAAAAATTTGGAGACCACTGATATATAGGACTTGCCACTCTACCTTTAAGAAAAGCTCAAGTGCTATTAAAGACACATGCTGTGAAATAATTTATAGCAACATCCAAGTTTCACACACCATAGAGTAAGGAAAGACTAAACAGATTAAATAAATTTGTAAAACAGTAAACAGAGTTGATTCATCCTTTGATGGAAGTATGTTTTGTATTAACATGCACTTTTGTTTTCTCTATCAATGCCTTTATAATGATAAGCATTTCGTATTGATTCAGAATGCTAATCAGATGATACCATCACATTAAAAGTCCAAATGAGCATGGAAACATCCATTAAAATATAGGATAATGTACCACAGACTCCAAGTTTCATTCATCACCTCAAGTCTTTTGAGAAAGGTTCAGCTAAAGTGAGGGCTGCTGAAGTGTAATACCTGACTAATCTATTGAGCTGTTACTAAGTGGGTTGTGTTAGACTCAGTCAAAACAATAATATCTAAAACATTTTAAAGAACAGTAAATGTGATGTGTATCGTATTAAAACTAGTAAAAATGACTAAGAAAGGAAAAAAAAATTGCCTCACCCAAGTGAGAATAAGATATTTTAAGGAAAATAAGTTTTTTTTAAGTTCAGAGGTTTTAACCTATATACCTACTATATAACATAGAATGAACATCAAGAATTAATTAGATCTGCTTTAGAAGCTGACAGGTATGTTTTTAATGCATTAACTGCAATGAATGTAACTGTAATGAATTGTAATCAACTTCAATCGCACCCTTCTTGGAAAGCTGGCTATACAACTTATTAATGCATAATAATTAAAAATAATGTAATTGCTTATTCTACCTTAATATTAAGAACTAAGAAAATTCACAGGTGTTGAAATTACCCGTTAAACTGATGTAGCTTGAAAAATATTTCTTTTCAGTGAAATCTTGTGATAAGAGTACAGAAGCATGAGAATGACTGGATCAGACCAAAATCTACTATGCCTGGAATCCTGCCTTTCAAAGACGAGTTCCCAAAGCAGCATCAGCATCTGGTGGTATTTCCCCAGACCACCACCTCAGATGCCCCTGCTCTGCAGCAAAAGCATTCTGTGAAGCAGAGAGGAGGTCATAAAGGCAGATGACACCAGGGCAGTGACATTACAAGCATTTTCTGTTTTGTCTCTGTTCCTTTCCTAGGAATTCCAAGACTTGTATTTGCTTTTCTTGATTGGTACTGAGCACGTAGATGATGTTTTCATACTGTAAATTGAACTTCTCAATTTTTGGTAGTATCAGCTAACTCCAAGCCTGTTGTTACATAGATAAAGAAATTCCCCTGACACTTTCTATTGATCTAAACTGAGTTTCATCTGGGGTGACACTGACACTTTACTAGTCATGCTTTCCAGATCATGTATGAATGTATTTAACAGCACAGACCTAAGAACCTCTGATAGTGGCCTGCTTCCACTGTGAAAACAGCATGTATTTCTACCCTTTTTTTCCTAAGTCATAAATAGTTATTTATCTGTTTGAGCATCTGTCCTCTTCTTTCATGAAAGCATAGTTTCTTTCTGAGCCTTTGGAAAAGAAAGTGTCTGTATGACTTCTGGAAAACCAAGTATGCTATCTCAACTGAACAGAAAATTGATATTTTCATGAAACAGCACACAAATAAATTGAAAATTTATTATCTCTGAAAATTGGACAATTAAAGGTATACAATGTAGGATCTCTGATCTATTAGCTTGCAGTGGAACACTGACCTCTCATAAAAAGGTCTTGTCCTGACAGAAGGATTTGCGTAGTTTCTCTCAAGGAGAATTCATCTTCCCTACCAACAGCATTTTTCCCAACATTTAGTTTTATTTTTTTCATAAATACAAAATGATAGTGTTTATAGAATCACAGAATCGTTTAGGTTGGAAAAGACCTTCAAGATCATCAAGTCCAACCATCATCCATGCCCACTAAACCATTTTATGGAGTACCCCGTCTACGCGCTTTTTGAATACCTCCAGTGATGGTGACTCAACCACTTCCCTGGGCAGCCTATTCCAATGTCTGACAACCCTCTCAGTAAAGAAATTTTTCCTAATATCTAACCTAAATCTCCCTTGCCGCAACTTGAGGCCATTTCCTCTCCTCCTATCTCCAGCCACCTGACAGAAGAGACCAGCACCCACCTCACCACAACCTCCTTTCAGGTAGTTGTAGAGAGCGATAAGGTCTCCCCTCAGCCTCCTCTTCTCCAGGCTAAACAGCCCCAGTTCCCTCAGCTGCTCCTCATAAGACTTGTGCTCCAGGCCCCTCACCAACTTGGTTGCCCTTCTCTGGACACGCTCCAGCACCTCAATGTCTTCCCTGTAGTGAGGGGCCCAAAACTCAACACAGCACTCAAGGTGCAGCCTCACCAGTGCCCAGTACAGGGGAACAATCACCTCCCTGCTCCTGCTGGCCACACTATTTCTGATACAGGCCAGGATGCCATTGGCCTTCTTGGCCACCTGGGCACACTGCTGGCTCATACTCAGCCAGCTGTCAACCAGCACCCCCAGGTCTTTTTCTGCCGGGCAGCTTTCCAGCCACTCTTCCCCAAGCCTGTAGCACTGCATAGGGTTGCTGTGACCCAAGTGCAGGACCCAGCACTTGGCCTTGTTGAACCTCATACGATTGGCCTCAGCCGATCGATCCAGCCTGTCCAGATCTCTCTGTAGAGCCTCCCTACCCTCAAACAGATCGACCCTGCCTCCCAACTTGGTGTCATCTGCAAACTTGCTGAGGGTGCACTCAATCCCCTCAGCCAAATCATTGATAAAGATATTAAACAGAACAGGGCCCAACACCAAGCCCTGTGGAACACCACTTGTGACCTGCTGCCAACTGGATTTCACCCCATTCACCACAACCCTCTGGGCTTGTCCATCCAGCCAGTTTTTCATCCAGTGAAGAGTACACTTGTCCAAGCCATGAGACGCCAGCTTCTCAAGGAGTATGCCATGAGAGACAGTGTCAAAGGCCTTGCTGAAGATTACCAACTGAACAAGTTTTAAAAATGTCATCTAAAACCTTGACACAAGTGAGAAATTATTAGAGTTCAGAAAGCTTACTTAAAAATGTAAAGGTAATTTTGTTCCTATGATGAAACACACTGCTTGCTTTCTTGCAATCCATGTTCGCAAAATCTTGCAATTATTTTAGATTTTCTGATGATGACTAAAAACTTATAGAAAGACCCAGGGAAGAATAACTAGCATGGCCTGTATTTCTGTAAAAGTACTAGAAGCAAAGTTGACACATTAACTGCTTCCTTACTAACATTTGCCTGTTGGGTATCATTTTACTCAGTGTATACTGTCAGTGATGCAGCCAGAGAATGTAAGGAAGTGGTGTTGATAGGATATCTGTTTTTTTCATCCTATTTTTACCTACTCTCTCCTGAAGCAGAAAAAGAATGGTAAGGCAAGACAGGAGGGGAAGTTCTGAAAGATTCTGCTTATGCAGAGAAACTAGAAAACTTGAACTCTGCATCCAGAAGGTAACAATTATGACACTTACGAGCTGAAGACAACAAAGCAAAACATAAACAAAGAAGGAAAGAATCTTTTAGTCCTAAGAACTTCAAACACAAATTCATCTATCTGAAATTCATAATCCAAGAACGATGTAGGCTAATGAACAGTGAAGGATACAAAAATCAATCTACTCTAACCAGTAATGAAATTTCTACAGAAATAAGAGAAAAGATGACAGCTAGAGATGATTAAAAGGCCACAGAGAAAGAATAACTGTAAAAGATATCATCTTAGACAGGATAGAGAAAAGATAGTTGTATTTCTCAGAGACACCAGAAAAAGAATGTGTTGGCATAGCTATAAAGACACCAAGAAAAGGATGCTTTCAATCACAAGGAAGCAAAATCGCAAACTGTGACCAACTATATAAGTACTATAAAATGGTGTTCAAAGATATAACATCATAAAGTTTATCTCAAGGAGCTGGCAGTCAAACTAACATTACAATCGAGTTATATGTTGATATATGGCATTTACTGTAATTGTATAGTTATCCACAGCTTTTATTCAGTTCAATATATTTTATCATATACAAGACAGTATAAGCTGTACTGAATCCAAATAAAATGTCTGCATCTAATGATCAGGTGGTGTACCATCTATGTGATACTAAAACAGAAACAGCTTCTTAACAAAAGCAGTGGATCAATTCCTGCCCTCAGCAGCTCAGCAAGGGAACATAAAATAGCTGCTATTTGACTTTCTTGCTTCAGGAATACTGCCAAGTTGAGCACAACTGGTCACAGCAAGCAGATGAAAGTACGTTCCTCTAATTCACACAAGATGCTAACACTTCATTGGCTGCCTTCCAGAAGTGGGCAAAAATCTCTTACATCCCAATGTAATTTTGCCCCAGTAAAAACAGATAGAATTTTTATAAGCAAATTCATATTAAAACTGTAAATATAAAATTGTTTTTTACTCTAACATGAAAAGACTTGGCAAATTTACACAGCAGTTTTTAATAAACTTTCAAGAACAAGGTATAGCATAGGACATAAATTATGCTGGGAAGAACATAAGTCTGAAGGCATCTAAAGTAATTGTTTCCTTGAAGTTCTTGAAAAACAGAACTCAAAAAGAGTCAGAGTATAGAAGTACAGAGCCACAGCAACTCTCATTTGTCAGCTTGTTCTATAGACTCTGTGCTTCCATTTAAGGGGAAAAACGGCAAATATAGTTCATCCAAAAAAGGTCACAAATACACAGATGAAGTGGTGGTGGTTGCATCTACAGACAGCTTGAAATAATAACTTGAATACACCCTTCATTTTAGAAGGAGGTTAACTCATCTACAATCTAGATCTCATGTAATAACTTAACATAAAACTTCTCCAGAAAGAAAGGGTATGAAAGACTGTACCTCTCAATCATTAATATCTCTTTATTAGCATTAACTAATAGCACTTGAAATAAACATTTTTTAAAGCCTAGTCAAAAGAATACCAAACAGCTTCAAAAACTAGGAGCTAAGCTTAAACAAGTGAGTTTATCAGAGCTAGCATATTCCATTCTGTTCAAATTTATTGTGAATTTTACATTATGTTATTTTGGTGATTCACATTTGCGCCCTTTATTTCATGAGTGGAACAAGAAAGTTACCTTTTCATAGGTCCGGTTGAAGCTTGTAGTGAATGCTACTTAATCATACACACTTTTCAAGTTAAGCTCACCTTACATAAATTTACTTCCTTTTCTTGAGCAAAACAGTCAGACCGCGTTTTAGAGAGAGAGACCTACAAAGATGCAACTTTTGGTTTCTCTTCCTTTGAGTGTTTATGAATGACTGACTACTCATTTACAGCCATCTTTTGATTATAACTTTGACTCCAACTTCTGTACCTTGCTTCCTGGTTTGGGCTACCTACTAATTTTTTAGAGTATTCCAATCAAAATATACTTCTTACAAATGTAATGTGATAAAAATCCTTTCTCCAAAGATTCAGATCCTTTTTCAGTCTGAAATGCAATTTAACTAAGTAAATGTTGGATTCAGTAAACACATTAGAGGAGACTTCCGAAGCACTAGTAAAGGACTTTCCTCTTTTGTGCATCGGGAGACTAGATGAACTTTTCTAACATTTTGAAGAAGAAATCACATAGAAAATGCACAGCTAAGAAAACAGCAACATGGCAACCAATACATTACTGACAGTATGGTATTAGTGATACTGTTCAATTAATGCCCAGGAGTGCAGCCTGACAAACCAACTGGGTTCAACATCCAAATCTATGGTTTTAATACATTTCTGAAGTGTCCCCATATCTCCTATACAAACACTATCAGAATCCCATACAGTCAACTGCAACAAAGTGTTAAAATAGATAATATTTAAAAAATAAAAGGAAGAAAACAATGTAAGAGGTAAAAATAAAACTGTATGAGGGCTACTAATGTTCATAATGAAAGTTCCCTTTTCCTCTTTTAATGTGCAGCTGACTGAATCTGTAACTCAACATACCCTTTTGCTTCCACTCTCATAATAATGCCCGACCTTTCACTTCCAAAATGCCAGAATCTACATTGGCACTGAATGATGATTCATCTGGCTGACTGCAATAGCCTGTGCTTATCTCCCCTGGACCAGTCAGCAGACAGACACACAACATTTATTCAGCAAGTTAGATGATTCTTGCACTCCATTAAAATCCTACTGTGTAATGCACCAATGCAAAATGCAAGTAATAATGTTCATTATGACTATAAAAGCAGAGCAGGTGCTGCATTCTGAGCTGATTAAATTTCTTGTGTTTCACCAGAAACCTCTAGCTCTACCACAAACTATTTCAGTTGTATTGTATGACAACCGCAGGTACAATTTTCTTCCCTAAAATGGACTAAAGTGCTTCAGCTACAATGAGCAACTCCTCTCAACTATAAATTTTTCTAGATAAATTTTCATGTTTCAAGAACCTGTAATATAAGCTCTAAACCAGATGATCATATTTATTAGTCCTTAAACTGCCAAGGACATAAGTACAATAAGAAAAAAAAAATAATCACAGGTTGTCCAGCCTTTAGAAAAGACTTTGTAATTAAGTAAACTACAATGAAAATTAGAGAATGCACAGTATTAGGATATGAACTGATTGTATAACTCCATACTACCAGGACTGACAGTTCAGCTTACTCTACCCTGACCAATATCGACATGTGCAATAAAAAATGAATGCAGTGGATCAGTACAGCTTTTGACATCAGATATCAGTGCCTCAGGGGATGTTTACCCACAGCGTACAGTTTTCAGCAGCAAAGCTGCAGCAGTAACACTATATTCTACTGCCTCTTTCAGACATGCCATTCAAAAACAATTGCCATAATACAACTTGAATTTATATAAACTTCAGAATATATATTCTGTTTAGATACTTTTAAAGTAGGCTAGAAATAAAACACTTCAACCAGTTCAACACAAGCATCTGAACTTATATTGCCTTCCTTTTGTCCTTCCCACTGCTCGAGTGTTCAATAACATCCACTGTGGTGCTCATGGCCAATCTCTCCTGTTTTCAGAGGGTTTTTTCCTCTCTTCAAAATAAATTTTCAAGGCATATCCAAATTAAGTATCATGAAAAAAATTCTTGTAGCCCTGTATTTAGGTAACTTTTTTTCTTTTTATATTAAAAAGGAGAGAGAGCCCATCTTCAGCTAATTTGTGATGCACTATTGCCAACATCTAAAATAATTTGAAACTATGTCTGAATGTATTTCAGTAAAAACCCACCTGCATTAGTTTGAATACTTCCCTGAACATTACAGACTGTTTAGATAGTTCTTTCTCTTCTCCACTATTGCAGAACTAGGAATACTTTCCTCCCCTCCATGACACAGGCATTTTATCATTGCAGAAATGAATTGCTGCATTTAGTTCAGGCTCATCTGTGGGAGGACACTGATGCTCTTGAGAGTTTATGGAGAAAATATATTTAATTTTGTGTATAACTTGAGACAGCTGACTGAAGTCTTTCATTTGTAATAGCATAATCACCAGTCAGGCCATGACATATTACAAGTTTCATTTGCTGTCCTTCACATTTAGAGAGAAAGTAAGTCTTCTGAGCACAGTGTTGTCTAGTTAAAAACTCTGAATTGTTAGCAGATGAGTCTAAATCCAGCAATTTGTGCAATGTTAAAGTTCATGTGCAATTGGGGGAGGAAACCATTCCCAATTCTATAATACTGGAACAGGTACTGCGTGGCTGATCTTTTACTTCTCTTGCTGGTAGTGTTTAGGAGCTGGTATTACAGCATGTCAATATAGAAAACATATCTTAGCAATTACTCTTCACAGAAAACTCCTGCAGTAGGACAGGAGGAAGATTGAAGGCAGGTGCAAGTTGATGAAAGTTGGGATTCCAGCTTCAGGAAACCACGCTAAGGAATCTGGTATGACAATGTAACTGAAAAGGTGCAAACAACTGACCCACCCCTTTTCTTGGGTTTCAGCTGTTAAACTCCTTGAGACATCACCAACTGATGACTGAGTGGTCTCCACTCCTCCTCCTCTGACAAACTTCATGTTGTCAAGGTTTCATACTAAGATCTCTTTGCATAGCTAGGGGGGTAACAACCGTTTCTGGTTGGTTGGTTTTTTTAAAGTTGATTTCAGTGTTTTATTAAAAAAAATCACAACCATTGGTCTAAGCAGCTTGCATCAATTAAGTACATCACTTTTAAAACATCATACATGCACCCATACTAGCAGAAAGGCATTTATGTGTGCGTAATCTAAAAAGACAAGTTGCATGAAGAAGTATGAGGAATGAAATGATATTTCTTGCTGACATCATACCCTTGTAATTGGGGAGGGAAAAAAAAGTCCTCAACTCAGAACTACATGAACTAGATACTTAAGCAGTGGTTCTCCATGAAGCCCCATATAATTTTTGGATTATCAAAGTAATACCAGAAGAAAACACTTATTTTTGGAGAAAAAGAGGGAAGAGGATTTGTAAATAAAGTTTATTAGTCTATAAGAAGAGTTGTGACATCTCACATTTTCTTTTCCAGTACCTTAGTAAAGTAATAAGCAATAGAACTGGTTTGCCTTCAAAGCTCAAATCTGGATACTCTTTTAATGTATTTGTTGCTTGAAATAACAAAATCATAAAAATCCTACAATTTTCTTTGAGGTTTTGTTTGTATTATATGAGAACCTTACAATCTTACATGCCAGAAAAGACAGTGTATCTGAAAATAAACATCTATTTAGATTTACAGAATACTGTTCAAAAATGCATTACACTTTTCTTGAGGATCTAAAGGTCAGAAAGTAAGAGAAAACAAAACTCTGATTGCACGTACTATTGAAATAATTTCTTACATTCATTATCAGTATTTAAGGTGCTTATATTTTAAATGAAAACATTTTCTCTTAGATTGTTAGATCTGCTATTAAATACTTATTAAATCTGATACTGAAATATTTTTAAAGTTTTAAATATTGTTTCACGACTACTTTACTTCATTCTATCTGAATGGTCTTTCTAATATTTATAAACTGCTACCAGCTGTAAAATCCTTGGCATCTGTTTAGGTCATGTGCAAGAAATGACTTTTTTATGCAAAGATCTAATAACTTGCAGAAGTTTTACATAGTGATGTTCTGAAATTCCTAAAGGATCACTGTCCTAAGTGATAGGCATAAAGTAAAAGAATCTAAAAAGTGGTACAAGTAACTTCAAAAAAAACCCCACAGCCCTTCTTGTCAAGAAGTGTCTTTATTTGTAACAAAGACTGGAACATTAAGTCACTAGTAGCCAGAGGACCTAGAGATATATTTTGGTCATCTGTGGTGATCCGATGGCTTGATAAAGATTAACTGAAATCATCCTTACCAAAACAATTTTTTGAATGAAAATGCTGAAAAACTGTTGTTAAAGGATATTAATTCTCTTTCTCAGTTTCGTTTCTTAAAGCATAACAGGAGTGAAAGACATAACTAATACCCTACCTACATCAGGTTTCTTACTCATGTGGGCATGCCCACCAAAGAATAGTTCAAGAGCAGAGCATTGACTCACACAAGAACTCAGGCAATGGGCAAGAAAAGAGAAGGTAAAGAACAATGAACAAGGAGAACTGATATTTATATGTGTTACAACACAGACCTACTTGAAGCATCTGAGGTGCATGCTTGTCATCTCTTTTCAGTTCCATTTCACCATATTGTGCTATGATGATTTCCACAAGATTTAAGAGAGAATACCATTTGATTAAATACGAAGGAACAGTAAGCTTCACCTTCTTAACTAAAGCAGCAAGAGGAAGATGAGGGAAAACGTGGTCCCATTGCTGAATGGGACAGGCAACCTGGTGACAAAGGCTAGGGAAAAGGCCAACGTACTCGACGCCTTCTTTGCCTCAGTCTTTACTAGCAAGAGCAGCCTTCAGGAATCTCAGATCCCTGAGACCAGAAGGAAAGTCTGGAGCAAGGAAGACTTACCCTCAAGCAGAGAAGAATCAGATTAAGGAACATTTAAGCAAACTGGACATATGTAAATCCATGGGGACTGACAGGTTGCGCCTATAACCACTGACCAATGTCATTGCACAGCCACTCTTGAGCACTATGCAGCATCCAGTTCTGTACTGTGTCCAGCTCTGGCCACTCTAGTCCAAAAGAGACATAGACTTAATCTAAATAATAATCTAATCTAAAAATAATAATTTGACATCTTTTGCACAGGGTCAGAGTACATTTCTGGTATACACCATCAAACATATTGGATAAACATTGTGTGAACTTGATTATTTGATAGCACTATCATTACTTAGGGCATAATTTTTTAAGTACTCTGTACTGTTCTAAATCTATTGCCTCTGAAGCTAGTTTAAAAATAAGTGCTTTTCCAAAGAATACTTTGTCAGCTTTGCTAATATAAGATACTATAAATACACAGTTATTTGCATAAGAACTAGATAACAATTTTTCATTGCTAAGGAAGGAAAGGCCCAAGAAAGAATTTGAAATCTTTTGGCAGAGGAGAAAAATGCTTACTACAATTGTTCAATAAAAACACGGAAACAAAATCATAGTCTTTGGGCAATATGGAATTAAGAAACCAGTACACCTTGCAGGAAGAGTCTTAAGATCCCTCAACCCTGACTTGTAAGCAAAAAAAGCCACTTCATTTTAGTGAGGACATGAGTGATGGCTGTAGTTAAGATTACATAAATTAGTGTCCTGGTTTCAGCTGGGATAGAGTTAATTTTCTCTCTAGCAGCTGGTATAGTGTTATGTTTTGGGTTCAGTATGAGAAGAATGTTGATAACACACTGATGTTTTCAGTTGTTGCTAAGTAGTGTTTAGTCTAAAGTCAAGGATTTTTCAGCTTCTCATGCCCAGCCAGCAAGAAGGCTGGAGGGGCACAAGAATTTGGGAGGGGACACAGCCAGGGCACGTGACCCAAACTGGCCAAGGGGTATTCCATACCATGTGACATCATGCCCAGTCTATAAACTGGGAGGAGTTGGCCTGTGGCGGGAGACATGGATTGCTGCTCGGGAACTAACTGGGCATCGGTCAGCGGGTGGTGAGCAATTGCATTGTGCATCACTTAAAACTATGTAGTCAAGTTTTGCACATTTGGGGAAATCTCAGGGGCCAGCACACCTGGAGGCTCATTCCCTGCACTCTGGGTGTGCTGACCCCTGCAATTTCCCCAAATACAGGAAACTCAACTGCATAGTTTACTTGTTTTGTATATTCCAAGTCTTCATTATTATTATTACTATTATTTTCTTCCTTTCTGCCCTATTAAACTGTCTTTATCTCAACCCACGAGTTTTACTTTTTTCCGATTCTCTCCCCCATCCCACTGGGTGGTGGGGAGTGAGCAAGCCGCTGCGTGGTGCTTAGTAGCTGGCTGGGGTTAAATCACAACAATTAGGCACTTTCAAAATCATGTGAAACAGCTTTTAGCACTGGATTGGTAGTTGCTCAAAGAGATAGTAGTATTTATCTTACCTTCCAGAAGTAGCTTTAGATATACTGGGAGCGGGGAGAAGAGGGGAGGAGATGGCAGACAGGACACAAAAAACCCCAAATGAAACAAACAAAACAAAGAGACAGAAAGAAACTAATTCTATTACTAATGACTGCTAATAGGAATGATAAAACTGAAACAAGAACTATTCTCAGGTATTAGAACTACTGATCACTTTCAGTGAAAACAAGTTAATGAAATCAAGAATTAAAGATTCAGAAATGCTACAACTATGCAGGTATGATCACACCCTATTTCTTGTAAAACTATGAAACAACATGCAAAAAATGATAATATACTTAGTTCTCAATACATCATAATCTTACACATGTGGTTTGCATTGTAAATTTATTCAAGATACAACAATTTTCTTAATCTATGAATTCCCTCCATTACAATTACCTTCAAAAAGATTTGGATCCCCTAAATTCTCTATTTTCTTTTTCTTTTTTAACCCATCATGACACACTGCTACAGTTGCACAACTTTTGATACAGTTTATACAGTCAGTGAATTGCAGAAAGGCAATAGTCCATCACAGAAGTGAGGTAAATCAGTAACAAGAAGGTAATAAACAAAGATAAATTTCTTTCATGAGTTCATCATAAATAAAGCCAGATAAAATGATACAGCTGATCAATACTGTCAACAACTGTTTAACAGAATTATTAGGAAGTGTATAATAGTGCACTTTGGGGATTTACCTTTAGCTTAAATTTGGTTACTAGAACACAGTACAACAGTTTTTTGTGACATTAAAAATTCCAGACCTTTGGCCAGCAATGTATACTTTAAGCTGGAGGGTGAAAGGAAAAAATATACAGATCTTGGGCAATTGTAGGCACCACCCACACTTTCACACAGTGCTGATTTAATAGCCTTCCTCTAAATATTGCAGAGTTGCTTATACTTAACCACTTTTGTGGAGAGACGCTTCACCTAAAAAATAAAACCATAAATCCCCTAATACTTTTAAACAGTACAGTTCTTTATCACTTGCAAGTACTGCATGAAGTGCTGCTCCTGAAGATTTAAACAGCTACTTGTCTAAGTTTTGCAAACTGGAAGATACGTGGTCTCCATTTCAAAAGCATATAAACAATACATCAAATAAAGCACTAAATTCCTTGCTGATTTTTTTTCCACTGCATCTGATTTACTGATCTGGAGTAATAATTTTCTGTGGGAAATACGAAACAGAGATTACTGGTATCTTTTCAAAAGGGAAAAATTTGTTTCCTGATATGGAAAAGATGAATGATAACTTACAGGAATGACTTGCATTATTCTTTACTGTACTTCTTCCTATTCTAATCAAAGAGTATGGAATAGGGTCCTATACAAGAAAACTATATTTAAAAGCTCAGTTGGCTTAGATTATGTGACCTAACTCTTACCTCCACTCTTTTCAGCATCCATTAGGACTTTAGCTTTCTCTTCACTAATCTTACAGTCTTCCATAGATTTAATTTCTACTTTTATATGACACAGGTGTCTCCCTATTTTTAACCATCTTTTCAGATGCTCTAACTGCATGTTCCAACTGCAAAAATAAAGCCCTTCAGCCATCTTCTAAGTTTTTTTTATCAAATACCACCTTTACATCTTCACAATTCCAGCATTCACTCTACTGCATACCCTTGTAAACTTTGCACCATTCCTAGTCACATACCTCATCAATTCTTACATCAAAGTTTTTGACAACTCCTATTGACACCTAACGCCATCCCCAGACTTCTTCTACATTCCAGTCACATAATTTGTGCTTATTTCCTACTTAGAGTAATCCACTCTTTATGGCCACTCTGCTGGCCAAACATGCTCCTTAAATCCATTTGTCATTTCACTGTCTCCAAAGTTTGGCCTTTCACCTCATGATTCACTCATACTACATCTCTTCTTACATCCCTTCACCTGCTAGTCACCTTCAGACTATAACTTTCATTCTCTGGCTTTGCATAGACTTACAACTTGTCTCCTCTGACTTTTGTATTTCCTAGGCTCTAAATATTTATTTTCTTTTGTTCCACCTTTTCACCTTACATACTGCCATTTATACCTGTCACACAATCAATAGTCCTGTACAAGAAGCATCCAGCACTCCTCTTTGACAGCCATCCATAAATAATATATATTTCTATAATTTCATTTGCTTCCCCACCTAGAAATTAACTTTTCCTCTTCCCTTCCTTTCCTAATTTTAAAAATAAATCATGTAAGGAGTCAGAGCAGTCCTGGCAGGCATTGTTATGTATGGCTTTGAAAAAGCAGTTACTTTATTGCCAGTGGACATTTTCATGGCACTTCATATAAGGTAAAAGCCAAAAATCCTTACTTTCAAAGGAGCCAGGTCACTGTTAGCAAGAATGGCCTTGACAGTTCCTCCATAGGTGATTATGAACTGACTGAATCAACTAATAGAAAAATGTACACTCTATCCAATACTAAACATTAAACTGTGGATACTTCATGCAAGATATGTGAAGACCAATTCTAATTTTCAAGCTACTCTGTTGATTAAGTACAGGTTAAAATATCTATTGTATTTTGTTGTTACCTGTTATGTTTTGTTTCTACTGTGCTTCTTTGAAAAGGGTTGTGCTGCCACACAGGATGATTTTTCCCTCTAAAAATGTAGAATATGTATATTTTATATTGCTCATTAAAATTAACCCATTGCTTAACTAGCAATATGGACAAAATAAGGTTGTTAAAAAGTATACAGTGCAATAGAAAAAAAAAAGAATTAGCAGGCATAATATGCCTATATACATCTAAGAAAGATTTTGACCCAGCATAGGTGAAAGTCCACACAAACAAAATTTCCTTTTTCTTGAATCCTAACTGGTACAAAAATACTGTGGATGTTTTTAGCTGCAAGCGTAACAGTCATTTTTATTTTTTTTTAGTTACCTGACAAGACAACTTCAACTAGGTCTCCTTCTTGGATATCTGCAGCTGTTTTCACCAACTGGAGAATGTTTTCAGAGGTAGGGTCATGGCGGAAGAGCAGAATTTTGTCATACATTCCATAGAAACCACATTCGGGAAACTGCAAATACAAACCAGTGAGAATTTACTACACTGTAAAATACATAACTGTAAAATACAATTAATATATAATTACATTTTTAGGGCAGACTAGACCATTTCTCAGACTAGTACCAAACAGGATATATATTTTTTCATATATGACAATATTTATTACTATGGTCTGAAAATGGCTTTTCCTCCAAGCAAGTAAGCTCATTTGCCTTTCTCTTCCTCTGAACAATGTGGTATCCACCAGCAAATCAGAGAGAAATAAGTGCATCCCTTAGCCACAACTGATAACTTTTCAAATTCCTAAGCAAGGTGATCTAATTAGACCTTCCTGGAGCAGGTGTTTGGACTTGATGACCTATGGAGCTCCCTTTCAGTCTATATTATTCCATGATTCTATGATTTCTCCCCAGATTACTGCCAAAAAGATGCCTTGAAGCCGGAAGAAATGTTTTTCAGCTCTGCCTAAAATGCAATGCCTAAATGATTGCTCATTAGGAAATACCTATCTCTTGAGACTGAAGTTACTAGACACATAAAACAATGTTTCCAAACTTAACCATAGTCATTTATTTCGATGCAAAGAAGTTGGAGTTTGAAACCAGATTAAACCCTGTTGAAACTAAAAAGGATTTTTAAAATCTCAGAGGTTATAAACTAAACTTGAGATTATTATCTAAGCACCTTTTTTTTCCCTTTTTTTTTTTGCTGCAGCACAAAAATGTGAGTTAATTCTTTTCATGATCCCAACTTAAAGAACTAAGATTTTGTTCTGAAAACACAGTCAAGAAACCCTTTTTCTGATACAAAAGATTCAATTCAATTTTACATCACTGAACTACTCCATGTATTATTTGGGAGTTTTATCAACATGGAATGAAAGAAACACAATAATAAGCACAGCTCGAGAGATAAACTGGCAGGTTTTGAGGTTATAATTACTTTGAAGAGAATGCAGAATAGAAGGGACCTAACAGCAAGTACTTTAAAACAATATATGCATTACTGATTACTGGAAACTTTCCAAATTATCCAAGTATCCCAAGAAAGTTATGCGCTTTTTTAAGCTTTAAAGCATGCACTGAAAGGAGGGAGACAAAATGGTCAGATGCCTGGTTTGAGTTTTGTCTGTCTTATTCCAGAATATACCACAATTACCAATCCACTGCTAATTCTTGGCTGGACACATTACCTGCCTGAAAAAGAAGTTGCTGTACATAGTTATTCATACAGGTTTTATACTGAACAGAAACAATTTCCAGACTCTGAAACATAAAACATTCTCACAAGATCTGCAAAATTCTGCTATAGTGCATGTGTTTAAAGATGCAGAATTTTTGTTCATGTGCACTGTGCACCACATTAAAAATCCTAGATAGACTGCTTATCTATATGATATGAGATACTATTTTAAGGCCATTTCCTTGAGCACCTTTATCATCCACTAATTAGGAACTGAAAGAGTGGGCAATCTATTGCCAAACTTTGAGAAGGTTGGCAACAACATCAACACATATATTTCTAAACAGGCATTACAATCACAGACATTAAAAAAGATCCGTATTTGTAAAACTTTCCTAGTAATCAGTTAACCATTCATATTCACAACCTCAGTTGAATGAATAGTCACAGTAACAGCAAGGTATACTTTACCGTGTTCATAAAACTGAAAATGGCTTACTATGCCATGTTCAATTCACATTTCCAAAGTATTTGTCACTGATGATTACCACCTTTATGTGGACCAAAAACTTGCTCTCTAAAAGTGTGGTCTGTAGCCTTCTGAAAACATTATGCATGGTTTTAGTCTTGTTAAGAAGAGCAAAAAAGCATTCTCTATTTTCATATTTCTCTGTAAAAAAATAATGAGCACTGAATAACCTGGTTCTGTAAGAGATATGCATTACCACATTCAAAGGTTACAGAAGAAACACCAGGTGGAATAAAATTAGGAAAGATGGATACTGAATTTTTGTTTATTTAAAATAAAACTTGTCATATAGGCCACACTTCTACCGGAGTTGTTAGCCAGCCAAAAGTCCCATTTTGTCATGAAATAACCAATGAAGTAATGAAATGCTGCCATATTTGGATGATTCCACTGTGCAGGCACCTTCTACTTGCTTCATACTCTCCTTAGAAAAGTGCCTTTTCCTGGGAAGCCAGGAACCATTCTTGACTATACACAGGCATTATTATTGGCGCCTACACATCAAAAGCATTCAATTCTTATACAATTACCAAAAAAGATGTAATTAAGGCACTACATTAACTTGAAATTATTTTCAAAGTTTACCAGGAAGGTAAAATGGCAGAGTTTTGGAAAGAAAATTTAGACAAAACCAATCTTCATTATGCAAGAACACAAATCTTTGCATCTTTCTGTCTTCCTGTTAACTCTATAGCTGTATCTTAATGCTAAAGTAATATCCTCTATCATCTTAAAGGAGAAGGGGTAGAAGAGACTTAAAGTTTCAGTATAATTGAAATCAACTCCTAAACATAGTAACATCAGTAATTTTCACCTAAGGGAGGAATTTCTGAGAAACAGTGCAAAAATCCTAAAAAAAAGTTCTCTTACATGGAATATTCTTAATCTTGCATAAAGACAACATAACCTAAATAGCATTTTCTCCCACAGTTCCAAACATGAAGACGAAATATTTCAAGTATCACATATTTAAGATGCAGTAAATATTAAGGATTAAAACTGTACGAATAAGCCAAATAATGCTGAAGGACCTTAATTGTCAAGGTATCATTTCCGAATTTCATGAAAATAATAAATTATTCAACCTAGTGCCAAAAGCATTCTTCTAGTTCAACAATGAACTAAATTCATGGCTTAGATGAGAAATAGATACTCCAGCTTTTAAAGAAATTTGCTTTACATGAAGTGTAAATGGGAGTGAATCAAAGGTTTTGAGAGGAGATGTAATCTGAACTGCAATTACTCTCTTCATCCATACAGGTGCTAGCGTAGCCTAGGTAATAGAAAAGCAGGTGACACAGGCACTAACAGAGACCTGAGTGTCTTATAGAGCCATTCAACGTCTGACCTAGCAGCACCGAGCTGAGCCCAAAAGCCTGCTGGAGCCACTCAGATGCGCATATCATGGTGCTCCATGGCTGGAGTAGCTCTTCTTCCCTCTCTCCAGCACTTGAGCTGGCAGCGGGCAGATTCACTCTTCTCCTAAATGCTTTAAATTTAGAACGTGCGTAAGAAAGCAATCCCGGTGGGATTATAATTTTAATTAAACAGATTCCTAACTTGCTACAGTATACAAGCCTGATGGCATGCCATAAGAGTGAGAATTTTCTTTTACACAAGCAGTGAAAAAATTAGAACTATCTTTCAAAATGGGCATGGTTGATCCTTTTCAAACACTGAAAGAATTTTCTCATTTCACTGGATTTCAGTGATAGTACAGGCATTTCCCTCTAAGCTCATTATGACTTAAATTGTTTGTTCTCTCTTTATATTCCCATTCAATTTGTTCTTTCAAATTAGCTCTATTTTGTCTACCTATAAAAGCTTTTGCTATATTACATGTATTATATATGTATAAATACGTATGTTTTGAGGTATCATTTATTATATTCTGTAGAGAAAAATGAATTCAATCACGACATTTTTTCATAAATTACATACAAGAATTATCTTCTGGGTTCGAGTTAGTTTTTCTCAGATAAACTAATCTCATGCCATGAAAGCCATTTTGATGGTGCGATTCTCCAAATAAAACATTGTGTAAGGACCAACTGTTGCAACAGTGACAAAAATACTCCTTCAGCTAAGCTTATTCCTGCCAGCAATAATGTTGATATGCACGAACAAAAGTAAACAAAAAGCAGCCACATTGCTTGGTACTACAACACTATAAATAGCATTTATTTTTGCCAAATACAGGGCAAAATAGGAAATGCATATATGTCAAGATACCTAAAAGCTAACTAAAGCCAAGCTAACTAAACCCAACAGTATTGGATCTAAATTCTCAACACTAATAAAAGCCCTTGTTTTGGTATAATAGCTGCTTAAAGTGGAATTACCAGAAGTAAAAAAAAATCATTGTAATTTCTATAATGAGGAAATAACAATATTTCTGTAAGAATCAGGAGAGTGGAAAATTGTTTGCATGGGGTTTGGAAAAGGATCTATTTCTAGATGCTTAACAAGTCATCAGTAGTCATTAAGACATCACAACTGTCCATATACACATCGGTTGTCTACTCCAAGTGTGAAATAAAATGCATCTTCCTAAACCACTTTCAGTGTGGTTTAATCTCAGGTGCCTTAGTTTACAACTGGAACAGGATAAATGACCTTCACAGCGTAATAACTTGTAAAACTGCCACAGTTTAATTGTGTATTTCAAGCGTGTGTCCCCCTCCCCTTTTTTCAATAGAGAGAAAGATTAGCTAACATAATTTTTATCACTTACAAACTATTTGGGTTCCAGATTTGCACTTTAGCAAAATTTCTGTATTAATGTGTCTATCCCTAGTCTTGATGTTGTTATTTATTACATATTTTCCAGTGTAAAGAGAAGAAATATTTGACAGCATGTTTCTAAGACACTTAAAACTACAAAATATATTCAGTCTACGAATGAAAGGTTCAGCACACCTGAAGATAAGTTGAAAGTCTGGTTCACCATAGACACTGAGTTCTGGAAAAGCTGATGGTATTTTTTAATAAAACCACTTTAAAAAAAAAACCAAACCAAAAGAAAATACAAATAAGAAGGAATGCAATTACTATTGAAGAGAATATCCAATGTGCAATGTGAATCCTTTTAAAAGCCGTATTTCTATTTTCCAAACTTGACCTTTCAACTTTGCAACTTAAGGTCAATTTATGAAAGATGCATAAAACCACTAGGAAGATACATCATATTAGATACATCCTCCATAAAAAGGAAGGTTCTTTAGCCTAGACACATGCAGTCCCTGTCTGGGAGCTGGGCATAAATGATTACAGTCTTTAAATACATAAACAACTGGTGCTGATAGGAATGGAATAATCTGTTTCTCCTCTGCATGGAACATTAAGGATTAGCAAACCTAAAACACTGGAATGTATACAATACAGGCAATTAGACTATAGACAAGGAAGGCTTTGCAAGGATAAGAATTTCTAAAAAATCTTATTGTTCTCCTAAGAAAGGGAATGTCTATTACTAGAGGGTTTTCTACCAGAACAAATCAAACAAATGTCAGGAATCTGTCTGCTGTTCTCTCGATGTTAGGATAGAAGGATAAAGTAGATAATCTCATATGACTTAATGATTATGATGCTGAAAAAATTACTATCGAGAATAAATGGGGACAAAATAAATGGCTAAATGTGTACTACTAGTTCTTATATTATTTATTTACTTACTAAGTACAACTCTCCCTGTCCACAAGCAATGTTAAATCTTGCTTATGTCTATCACAGTGATATTAGGTCAAAAAAAAAAAAGGTAACCTTAGCATGACTTTTTTTCAATAAAACTGTCATTATCATAGAGGAAACCATATTATACATCCACAGGTTTTGTTCATTAATTTACTAAATCAACGGTGATTTAATACAAGAAAAGTTTTTGAAAAATTAGAATAGAAACTATCCTAAGAAGATGTACAAGTATTAGCTTTGCTGTAACAGCAGTTAATGTTGTCCAGCCTTGCTGTGTAGATGCCATTCATTATTATATTAGTGCAATAGACTTACAGTGGAAGAGCTGTATCACTCCCTCATTCTATATTACTGGTAAGCAGCCTGTAATGTACCAGAGGGATTTCATAGTACACTACGGGAAAACTATTGTAAAAGCTATACCACATATAAACAACTACTACTCTCAAAGCAAACTATTATCTAATTTATAACACGCTCTTCTGCAAGAAAGGAAATACAATGTACTATTTTTCATCATACTGCCAATGACATTTAAAAAAAATTAATCACTCCCATGAAGAAACAAAATTCTGGCAGTAAATAAACTGACTGTTTACCAGGCTTAAAACTTCAAGGAAGATCTGGATTCTGTGCCCTTTCCAGGGCTACACTGAATTGACTTACAATTTGACTATTAATGATCAGTGTAACTATTTACAAAGCACACACATAAAATTTTGCAGGATAAAAGCTTTCAGTCATTAGTGTAAAATAGCATTCATGCAGACAAACAATTATGTCATAGTAAAGTCAAATTCAGACAACTTGATGAGGAAAACTTGTCATTGAGAGATCATCTCCATTTAAAAACCAGCTTTCATGGATCCAGAGGGGGACTGTTTGAAGTTTTAGCAAGATTATGTTTCTAGACCAAGCTGCAAGTTATTTCTTACTCGTCCACTTCATAAAGGAAAATTAAATATTCTATTAACAGGATAGCGTTCATGACTATTGCTTGCAGTGATTGCAAACGTATTACAATTCTGAATACAATTCTGAATGTTTACTGTTGGATAACAGTGATTTAGATTTTTTAGTTTATTAGCTTTTAAACTATTAATATTTACTGAATGTAGATGCAGTGATCATTCACAGACTGTGAATACTACTCTGGTATGATTTTAATCAGTTACATCTCCACAAGAAATAAAATGCATATACATACCTCTCGAGAGGTGTGATTACCCTAAGGTTTACTTTAAAAATTTCAGCAACAAAGACCTAAATGTCAGTTTTCAGCATGCCCACTCTTGCCTTTTCAACAATGCTTGTCTCATATTATGCCAATAGTTTCTCCTTACATGTACTGTAATGTTACCACAATAAAAGTGTATTATTTGGGAAAAGCATAACAGGCTTTTATTCCAAACATTGAGCCTTAAAAGACTGCTACCTAAACGTTCATATAAAACGTGTTTTATATGATATTGCAGCAGCTTTTATGGTAAAAAACAGGAAACTACTAGCATTTGAAGTCACCCGTAAGCAGACTGAAGCTGTGTGCTTCTTTCATTTCCTGAAAATATCATGTAACTGGTACCTACCCATAAGACTTAAAAAAAAA
>NW_010972853.1:8350255-8419760 GCF_000737465.1 Haliaeetus leucocephalus
CCCTCCCCAAAAAAATTAAAAAAAAAAAAAAAAAAAAAAAAAAAAATTAAATTGCTTTTTCAGGTGAAAAAAACCTGGATCTCAAATAATAATTTGGTATTGCCCAGCTTGTGGGTACAATGGCAGCAGACTATCCATAAAACACAGGGCAAAAGGAGGCTCGGCACTAACCTTTCCTCAGCAGATACCAAAGCCGAAGCAATCATTGAAGTGTTTTTATCCTTAGCAACTGTAAACATCTCAAGAAAATTCACCAAAATATTTCACCAATAACTGTACAGAAGCCAAATGATTATGCAAATTCTGGGTTTGTGTTCAAGTGATACTACAAAAAAATTGCAGACCCATATTAAATTTCAGTAACTAGAAACTCTAATTATAAGTATTCAGTAATTCACTTAATTCATTATCCATTTTATCCGTCAATAGTTTCAATGGCATACCTCCATCCACATGCAGACACAAGCTGAACTACATAAGTCCATAATTGTGCTGCCTTATTAACAAGTGTTCTCAATACAAGGATCAAAACCAAACTGCTGAAAAAAAACTTGGTGATATTTAAAAACTCTATCCAATTACTGTGACAATCAAATGGTTTTATTATTAAAGAAACAGAACTTTAAAAGATCTGATATATCTAAATTTTAGCATATTGCCAATCTGAATTGGGAAGCATTCATTAATTAATCATATAAATAGTTATTTGAATGGAGAACCTATTCAGCCTTCCTCTTTCTGTAGTAAAGCATAATTTCTAATAGAAATGAACTAAAAGGAAAGGTGAGACTGTCTAAAGTGAGACAACTCTCTCACCAGTTTGGTTTAATAACTATGCATTTGGAAGATTAGCACTGTAGATACCTCAAATGAAAAACTGAGGAGAAATAAATTTCTTCCACATGAAGAACTTTATCTGGAAAAGCTGGAAAAAACGTACTCTAAATATTGATGCTGGTTTCACTGTAATTACTAATGTAACCCAATAGTCAGAAAAGTGTGTTGCTGTGGTCATTTTGCAAAAATACTTCTTTCAACATACTAAAATTGTCACATTTTTGTAATAAAAAAGGCAGATAGGTTCTCAGTGCTAAAGGTGCAAAAGAAAAAAAAATCCTCTTCTTGTTTCTGTCTTTTTGTCTATTACTACAATTTTGCACATTTCCTGTAAGGGATAGTTTCTGTTGCTTTATTCTAGGAAGTAACGAGAGTTGTCTTTTAAACTTTTTCAGTCCTCATTAACTTTTTTCTTAACATTAAATTGAACTACATATCTTTTAGTGATAACTATTTTTTCCTTCTAAAGAGTAGCTATTTTTTACTTCTAAATTAGTTAGATTTTTACAAGCCTTCCTCTTAAGAGAAGTCCTTAGTGATTACCGTAACAGCACCAAGAACCTTGATAAAACCTGGAAGTCTTTCACAGCACAAAGATAATGATCCAGCACACACAAGGACTGTGGGCTAAACAATATCTTCATAGCGTGTGGAGAAGTTGAGTCATGCTGAGTATTTGTTGACCTAACTTAACTTGCTAGAACACAAATTAGGTTGACCTAACCTAAACAAGATGTTGTCCTAACCCTAACTCGTTTAAAAGGAAATAAATAAATTAATAAATAATCTTACATTGATACAACTGTTTTAAAATAAAGATATAAACGTACAAAACTTTTTAAACAATCATATTAACCAAGATGAAACATTCTTCTTTCACATTCTTAAAATAACAATGCAATTTATTTTTAGAAGTCAGGATTTCCTTTCTCTACAGAGGTTACAACACAGCAAATTCATGATACTGAAAAGCAGAGAATTTTTGGCCATGAGACTGCTTAAATTCTCATTTAATTGTGGCAGTCATTATTAACTCACTTGCAAAACTCGAGAGATTTTTAAAAGGCTCTATTTACCAAGCGCAAAGCTATCATGAAAATATTAGTCTTTCCTTTATGCATAAAGAAAATACCACAAGACTTCATGGATTTATTGTAAAAAATAAAAATAAAAATCAGTTAGGATTCAAAAGACTTTCTTCACATGCACCACTACAGTTACTGCAAACTAACACAAACTCTGGCGTTTAAATAGAAGTGTACACTATATAGCTACACAGAATTTATACAGTAACGTCTGAGGAAGAGCAGGAGCTAGTGCCTGCTCCAGCAGCAGTGGTATCTCCACCTCATTCCAGGATGTTTCGTGCTGTGCTTAAGACATCTCAGAAATGGTGACTCTCTCTAGATTGCCTTTGCACTTGCCAGGCAGCCAAACAGCAAGAAAAGGCAAACCTGCCTATTTCCTTTCCTTTGTTCCCTTCTTTCTTGTCTCTTTTCCCCTGGCAATCAGCTTTTGGTTGTACGGGAAAGAAAAGTAAGTATGAGAAAATATAAGTAGTAGTACTAACCATCTTGATACTGTCTGCACTGCAGTACCACCCAAGACAGGCTTAGGAAAAGCCCATTTGTCACAGGTATAGAGAGGAAGACAAATGATCAATGAACAAAGATCTTTCACTGGAAAGGTAAAGAAGCAACAGAAAAAACCTTGAAAGGTTAGGAAGAGAGATGACCAGAGCAAAGAAAATACATGTAGAACAGAAGCATCAGACAGAACTTGAGGTCTTGTGAGCCTTGAGGAGAGCAGCAAGGAGCCAGGTTTACAAAGGTTAAACCAGTGAATGGGAACAGCAGTATAGGTCCTTGCTCCCTTTTTGCCTTTGTGTTCCCAAAAAAGTGTTGGTAAGTTTGCTTCCGATCTAATCGCTAAGTGAAACAGAGAAGTTTCTAAGATTATACGCACTAAACCAGCCAGGAACCGTTCTTTGGATCTGAGACTAAGTGGCGGGGAAACAGCTCACTGTCATACAGCTGACCTTTCTCCAGAAACAGGGAGACAACATTCCCACTGCTTATTTTAAACAGTCCCTTACACATGTTAGGACCCAAACCATGTCTGGGCACCACCTGAAAGAGTGTGATTTGGCATAATCCAAACTATATCAGGAAGCACACAATTAAACAACTGAAAAGCTTACATGATTTTGGGCCAGTGCTTGAGCCTCTGTTCTCATTTTGGTTTATTTAAAGATTTATTTGTAGATATATCTACTCCAGAGAACCATCAGCATTTGGAACATTCCTAACATCAGTTAAACTACTTCACTAACACTTTAATATGGGTGGCGTCATTCCCTATTTACAGTATTTATTCCTCTTTTTACTTTTTTTACTACAATCCTTGATTAATTACATGTTCTATACAGCACAGCATGATACCTTCAGCACAGAAGTTAACAAGCCTTTTCCAAGAGGCCTGTGAGGAAGGAGCAAACTTATTCTTGTTCATGATGTAAACAGTATTTTAGATAACAAATATGTGCGTACAAATATTTTGCTAATTCTGTTCGCTGCAGTGATTTGCTGCACAAAACAGGTTCCTTCATCTCTCTCAGATCAGGAACAGAGTATTTTGCCCACACACCCTGATTTGAACGGGCATCAAACTACAACTTTTTCCTGCAGCTGCTGTCTATGGAACAATGATGAACACAGAGGAAAAATACAGCTGAGCTCCCTTACAGAAATATCCGTGAAACAGATGAAACATGGCCATGGTGAAATATAGGAACGTGGCTATTTTAGAGAGAGCCTGACCTCTGAGCAACCTTTTTGTCAGCCTCTTTCAGTACAGGTTGTTCCCTGTGGCCATTCAGGGAAGGAGTTGCTTCCTTTGCACAGTATCTTTAAAGAAACACGTTCTCTTGCTACCTATGCCTTCTGCCACTGTGCGTCGGCTTGCCTTCTGTCACTCAAATTGCTCACGGCCAAAAATATAGAGTATATACCACATTACTCAAGCTACTTGTATGCAGACTTAAAAAACTCCCAGTTCAGGGCAAGAGGCAAGAGATATAAGCAGAGAATCAAAAAAAAAAGCATCTTAACAACAC
Source organism: Haliaeetus leucocephalus (assembly GCF_000737465.1). Taxonomy (NCBI): domain Eukaryota; kingdom Metazoa; phylum Chordata; class Aves; order Accipitriformes; family Accipitridae; genus Haliaeetus; species Haliaeetus leucocephalus. The sequence continues at coordinate 8,354,208 of NW_010972853.1, forward strand.
TACACAGCATTTTTTTTTCAAATCTAGACTCTTTTACCCAAGAGCAAACAGAAAGCATAGCTGACACACCAGAAACATGGCTCAAAAAAGTTGTTAAATTTTACTTGTGTGGTTGCAATTGAAAACTTCAGTAAAATCATGGTGACTTTGTAGATCCTGATTCCCGGTAATGTTGCTTTAGTGATTTTAAAATAATCTGCAGACTTGGTGCGGGGGCGGGGAGTTTTCTCTCATTGCTCCTGAACTGAGTCTGGCAAGTGGCTGCTGGCTGGGGTCAACCAACCACAGCTCAACACAATTAAACATGAAAAATCTTAAATAATAACACTTCTCTCTCAAACAAAGAGAACTTCAGCATAATTAGTGTAACTATTTGTGCTACCCCAAGACACTAATATAACTTTTTCCATTTCCATTAAAAGATTGGATTTATTTTTCATTAAGACTTTTGTGGAAATACTTCATTCTGAATTACTGCATGTAATGAGTTACCAAAAATAGATGTTGATTATGTCTTGGAAATTGATTTTCACTAATACCATGTAAAGACTGCCTTAATTTAAAATAACATCTTACTCTTAAATACAATTTATCTTCTCCAAGAGTTAGCTTTTTTACTGATACTTTCTCAGTATTTTGTGAATATTCTATTACAGCTTCCAATGCAATGAAGATGACGCAGAGTCAAATGGATGTAAAGAAAGAATAAGTCAAATAACTCAGACATTGAGAAAACACTCAAATAATTTTTTCACATACAAATTCTAAAAGCTCATGTGCCATGCAAATCAACACACACTTGTGTAGCTGACTTCTCTATCATGTAGATGAAGAGGCTAGTTCAACAGGAGTATTTAGAAAAGTAATAATAATAAACACACAACAATGATACTCAAAAGAGAAACTGGCCTTCACATCCTGTTAGAGCCAAAAGTATTATCACATACATATACCACATCTGCATATACTCCATAATTTCCTGGAAAATTTTCACCAGCAGAAGCACTGAGGCACAGCACTAACAGTCTGTGTCTTCTTGGTTATTTCATACTGAACGTTTGGGAGCACTGTTCTACTAACACCGATCCATTAATGCGACATTTCTCTAACGCAATACAGGGACCTCAGCAGAAAGGCTCCTACAGTTCTTGTATACGTTCTCTGTGCAGCCCAACACTGTCCACCCCACGACAGAACTACGGAGCTTCCTGCGAAACGTTTAGGAGAAGAACGTGACAACAGTGTCAGATTGTTGACAGGCATCCATTTATGTAGATGCTTCACGAACAGATTGCAGTTCTCACCAAGGAGGTTGAGAACTGGAGCAGAAACTTTCATGCCCTTCAGGGAATAGGCAGAAAAAGCATGATGAATCACTAACAAAATCGAGTATTTTTTCTAGTTCCTTTAATCAAAAAAAGATTTAAGATAGTGACTAAAGAGTCCCTTGCTCACAAGCATGCACTGTTTCTGAAGCTGCAGTCTTACTAATTCTATGCCATATACTGCACCTGGGAAAACAAACTCCTAATTTAAGAAAGATGAAAAGAAACCAGTTCAAGAGCCAATTCTACACATTATTTTAAAAACAAACAAACAAACAAACCTAAAACCCATTTCTGTGAGAGTCTACCACCAGATGTGTTTTAGCTATCTCTGAGCAAGAATTACATCAATTCAGGAGACTCAGTCATGTACATAACTCAATAGACTACACAGACATAGAACAAATGTTCTTGATCTCTAGATCTCTTACCTTTATTAGGTCTGTCTAGATCTCTTACCTCACACACAGAAACTTTGACTGCACCCAAGTAGTTTGCATGTTGTGCAATCTGTAAAAAGATCATTCTCACTTCTTTATACCTCTACTCTGCTTCCAAAATACACTTATTTTCCTTCAAGGTAGATGTCAGTTTAGGTAATTGCTTAAAGATAAATTCCAAACTTTTTTTTGCAAAGAAACAGGAAAAAAAAAGCTCTGATCCAGACTACTGTTTTAATTAAAGCATTCCCAAATACGTGGTTTCCTCCTGAAAAAGCAGAACTCCCTTACATTTTGAGTAGTTTTAAGAGAGATTTGGAAAATTACTTACTCTTTCATCCACTCACAACATTAATTCTGTATTTCAGAAAATACAGTAAGAGCCATTTGAAAAATATTTGTAAAGGGCACTCTCCTACTGAATTTGATAGAAATGTGAATTTTTTTTAAGTGTAAGAAGCCTGTTGGTTCAACTTTTAGTACTAATAACTAATTTTCTCCTTGGTCAGTTGTATATTTTACTTCCATTTATTAATAACTAGGATCCTTATTAATAAAGGATAAAGAGACACCACCAAATAGCAGGCTTACTGGGCTCCCTAATCCTATAATGAATATAGTCAGGAGGGGATTATAGCAGGAGAAAACCCTGAGGATGCTTATGTTGTACACCAGTTCAGCATGAGCACACATAGAACCATGCCCGTACAGGGAGTCAGATGACTAACTTATAAATAAGAACTCATAGTGTCATGTTATACACATTAATTCCCCATTCAAAATGTGGCTTAGCAAAGCCAAAATACTAAGAGGGAACTGTCCAGAACAACCAGTAAAGAATATTAGGACAGAAACGCCTGTGAACAATTGTTTTATGCAAATTTAGCATCTCTTTGCAGATCTGAGTAAGGCATGTCACGGGAGGTTTGGGATTCATTGTCGGTGACATGCAAGAGGATTTTCCTTGTGAAATACCTGTGAGGATAGGAAAACAGCACGATTTTTTTTTGTTATGACAAAAAAATGGCAGCTTTTGTATAATAATACTAGAGATATATACAGACTTCTAGATAGTGAGTCACTCAGGAAGAGGCCATTTGGGTTTCTAGGCCTTCCTACCTGAAAGTTTCAAAGCTGGACTGTACAACTTTTTGAACACAGTCCTAATCATTAGGTTAGGACAAGATCACTAAGGAAACAGAAACCACTGAAAGATGAATGGGATCACAAACAGATCACAACAATTTTCTGTCTCTGTAATGGGCACTCAACAGAAACTGGACAGTTAAGAGATTAAAAATCCTCCTGTGAGCAAAGGCATAAACTAAGATTCCCCTCCCCAAATGTCAGCAATATTGTTTCTTAACAAAAGTGCCTGTAGCTGGTGTGTTTCAATTTGCATGCAGTAGGTCCTTTAATAACACGTACGTACTGAAGAAAAACCTCTCAGCGCACTCAGGCATAAAAATTAAACGTATGTTTAAGTCTTCTGTAAATCTAGGAACACTTTCACAGAACCAGGAAAATAATTTAAAGAAAAGCACATGAATAAACCTTAAGGTTAATTAATTTTTTTAAATTTATTTCAAAAAAATAACTGCACTGAACACAGAAATTCCCAGGTCACAAAAGGAGCTTTAAAGTGTATGTCTCATACGTACAGAAATATAATGTTCAAAACAGAAAGTTGATAGCAACAGATATAAATAGAAACTTAAGAGTAGTAGAAAACCACTAAGGAAAGCCAGAAGATATGCGAAAATATCACTGTCAGCATACTTAAGGCACATTAAAAGTTTTGCTAATACTTTAGGAACAAAAAGAACTGTAACAATTCTACCATCCATAAATATTTACAAATCATTTTCCTTTCCCCCCTCCCCCCATCTTGGGAAAAGGCAGTATTAGGTATTAATGAGGAAACACTTTGCGTTCTAACACTTCTAACAGTTGAAGAGGACTCACTGAAGCTGTACACTTATATTGGCAAGTCCAAAAAACTTTAAAGCAAAACTGAAAGAGCTGTAATGTCAATGGTTGGGTTCTGGAGCAATCGAGAGGATGAAAATTAATGTGCTGCCTTTTAAAAAGGGAAACTGAGCTACCTGCATAACTGTAGACTTCTCAAAATAATGGAACAAAAGATACACAGTTCCACAAATGAAAACATGAAGGACAGTACTACTAGTTAACTACTACCACCTTGACTTATGGAAAAACTAGGTAACTTGGTAATGTAATGAGGAGACTGCACAAGCATTACTTAACAGCAACACAAAGTCAGACTGTAAAATACTATGTCAGGCCCCTGGAAACATGGAACACAAGCTGCTCTGATGTAACAGGGACTCTATTCTGAAAGGCAATAATGAAATTTAGCTAATGTAGTGGATAATTAGATGAACATGCGCTCTTAGTGAATTGCTTTTGCCATAAACCGGGGAATACCAAAGAAGTATATGGATTTATTACCTCTGCTTTTGGCACTGATGCAACTGCAACTGGCAGTCTACTCATACCTAGCATTTAAAATTCAATAAACTAGGACACTGGAGAAAGGATTCAGGGAAAAATGATAGAATAATTAGGGTACTGAAAGACATGCTCTACAATACGTGGCAGCGGGTGATTAAACTGTTTAATTTCTAAAGGAAGGTCAGGATGCCATTTGATCATTTCTGATAAGCATTAGTACAAGAAAGTAAAATCTGATTATCTATTGATTCATCTGCTTTGCAGACAAAGAAACAGCAAGTTCCAATTTCTGACAGCTGAGGCTATGTAGAATTAGACTACACAACAATTATTTTGCTGGTGTCCCCCCCCCCTTTTTTTTTCTTATTTTAAGTAGCTAAAGCAAGTGCTCACTGAAAAACAAATATGGTAGTGCTATTTCTACATTATTGGATTTTTGTTTCTAAAAGAGACACTCTGTTTGAAAAGGAATTAATTCAGACAACTCCTGTGGCCTTTCTTATGCAAAAAATATTAGAATGAATTACTATAATGTCATACTCAGCAACAACACTCACAGTCAAGCTAACTGGAGAAAGCTAACAACTTGAGACTCTTCTCAGAGCATCTTTTTCTTTTTGTTTTTTACTCATTTTGGCATTGGCAAGACCTCTAATGTAACTACTCTGTCTAGTTCTGGATGCCCAGAGACAGTCCAAGGACAGAACCAAAAAAAAAAAAAAAAAAAAGTTCTATATAATGTGATATAAAAGGAAAGATTTAAACAGCTAAGCAATGATTAGGGGAAAGAAAATAGATAGAAGGAAATTTTGACAGTCTTTAGTTCTGTTAGTTAGCCAATAAAGAGTTTATACACAGGAGATTTAAGTTAAATATTAAGAATTAAGGATAGTTTAAGAACTGGCAATGACTTTTTGGGGAGGCTGTGGCATCTCCGTCACTGGAGGCTCTCAGAATGGGTTAGATAGAGAAGAAGGGTGCAGATACAGCTGATCCTGAGTTGAAACAGGAGGAAAACCTATTGGGTCTTTCTATCCCTGTATCTACAACTCTTCTGGAAGATGTAAAAAAAAAAAAAATTACTTTCAGTTCAGAGTAAGAAAAATAAACTACATAAGGCAAGGCACATTCCTACAGCTTAATGTTCCTTTCTGTAAGTCACATTCCTGTGACCTTCCTTTCTGATTATCTAAAATTCCCATTTCAAGTTCAACTGGAGAAACACTTCCCCATTTTTTATCCTGAACTGTTGTTTAGAGTTATTCTGCAACATTACATAGCTGCCACATTTCACAAGGGAAGTTTTTGCATCTCAGTGTGGGTGAATACATGTCCACCCCCATCCAACTAGTACTGACAGATTATTTGACAGTTTAATTTCAGTCAGACCTATCTGCCTCAAGAATATTTTTAAACATCAAGACAAAAGTTGCCTTAGAGTTTAATATGTCTGGGATATGCATCTTAGAAATCCTATCTCTAACAGATGAAACGAACACAGTCAACCCTAAATTCCTGCATGGGTTTGCCCATCTTCAACTATCCACTCTCATCTTGCAATACTTAAGCGTTTAATTTTTCCAGTACAGAATTTCACACTCACTAAATCTCATCTCTTCTCATACAATGCGATCAATATTCAACAGTATTGTTCTCAGGGTCAACAAGTGTCTGGAACTTCTCATGGCTCTGCCCTTCTGACGTTGGATTTTAAATAGGTTGCCTATTGGTTTTGATGGGATTGAAGCTCTCCTGCTGCTAAAAAAAAAAATTGTAGATGCTTTTGTGAATACATATTGACTTAATCATGTCTCTGAATATTTTATTTCAAGTGCTGGCCTGCCTTCTTGCAAAAACAGCATCACTCTATATTTTTAAAAAATCTTTTTACATGTACTTTTTATTCATTGTGCAGTGTTACAATTTTCAGTTGCAGAACTGTGTTCCACAATTGATGCTGGAATTTTAAGAGAGCATGGGTTTTTTTTAGAGTCGTCTTCTTAACAATGGCTAAAACAAGGCCATAAAATAATGATACAATATTATGATTTTTTTTTTCTTATTTAGTCAGAACTGTTAACTTATAAATGCTGCAGAAAAGAAATTTACACCTAGAACAAAAAGGTAAATCAGCTCCTTGAAGCTACTGTTTCGCAGGGTAATTTCATACAGAATACCATATTAAAAATACATTGCTTACAGCAAGGAAATTATGGCTTCCTGCCTTTTATAGAGAAACTGAAGTCTTTGGCACAAACCACAATATTTTGAAGAGTACTACAAGCAAAGTCAAAATTCTGCTTCTGCCAGGGGAAAAGCAGCTGTCACATTAAACTAAGAGAACTTTTCAGACCTTCATCTAACATGTAAAGAATCCCTTCTAAGTTCTAATAACAAGCGAGTCATTGTAAAATAATCTCATTTGCTTGAAGTCTCAGCCATTTGGCATACAGCCAGCCAGGGGTGAGGAGCCAGACACTTAATACAAGAAGTTCCTAGCAACTAGAAGTCTGCAGGGAGCAGGAGATTGTATTACCAGCAGCTGAGCGAACAAGATCTCAGAGAGGAATATACAGAATTAAGTTTTCGTGGCCCCTCTTCGTTTTTTGTAATAGATCAGAAGCAGGAAGATGGGCAGTAAGGTTCACAGACGAAGAGGGCAGAAACCTGTATGTCACGTAAGCTGCATGACCCTACAAACGTGGAGTAAAAATGTTAGGAGACTAACTTCTGATGAAAGGAAAACAGGGAACAGCACAGCCAGCCTCATTCATCACCATTTTACAATCCAGTAACTCAGTTAAGCTATTTGAATTTTCTGCTCATAGCTAAGACAGTCATCTTTTCTAGCAAGACAAAAAACCAAACCAAACCAAAACTTTTGTTTTGTTGGTTCAACTTTCAACCCCCCCCTTTCTTCCCCACCATCTTTTCTTACACAGCAAAGGAAAGGGGCAAGTAAAGTGACAAGTAACTAAAAAGAGTAATTCCATGTTTTCATTCAGAAATAGTGGTCGTTAATCCATTTAGCTCTGACCGCATTCATTTCTCCTAAGTGCTGCAGCAAGCCACGAATTCTCAGTGCACACCATGAGGAACAGACTCCTGGCCAGTGCAGGATTCAGAGAATATGCCAAAGTCCAATCCACGCCAGAGCAGCTGCAGCTGGGTGCTTCTGCTCTACATCCTTTATGCGTGATACTTACCCAGCATTTCCCATGCCCAACACTGAACGTTCAAGGTGCTCCATACACAAACGTCTACTGCAGTATGCTCACTACCCACATGCAACCTAACACCCTTCACTCCACCCAGCTCCCAACATTTCTACCCACTCCTCAAGCACTGAAGGGGTAACAAGAACACTTAATGATCATTTAGAAACATAAATTTAAGTATTTTCCCATTATATGTTCAACTGTTTTGATTCTCGACTAGTGTCAGCATTCTTACGATGCATCACTAAGTCATGAAATAATGGATGGATGTGTTATTAAGATTATGACAAACACATCCCTTTCATTCAATCAGATCCTCTGTAAATGCAAAGAGAAAATTCGAGGGTTTTTTCCTTGCAATGTTTATGAAAGTACTTCAGAGATAATATTTGTGTTTCTTGAACAGCTTCTCTTTTTTCCTCACAGCAATGAATAGTTTTACTCAACTAATTATGTATTATCAGCAGGTAATTTCACCTCAATTATTTCTTGCCTCTAAAATGGTGACTGCACAACTGTGTGAGAGCAAAGCTATAAACACTTCAAATAAGCACTGATCTGAGTACAGTGATCCAGCATGCTATCTTGAACTGCCAACATGTATGTCTTCATAACAACAAATGACATTTCAGAAGCCTAAAGCAATCACCAAAGAATGCTTCATGGGTTATGTCACCTTTGATTCACTTTACACAATGCACCATTAGAAGCACACGTTGATCATTAATTGCTATACTCCAACAAGGTAAACAGGCACTTGAAGCTGGATATAATGCACATCAATCTGACTTTTTGGAATTTTCAACAGGGTAAAGTGACTGAGGCCATGATTTTTAAAAGCATCTTCTAATTGCTCTTATGCATGGAAAGTTAAAATTGACTTTTAGGAACTAGATTCTCTTTGTTCACATTCATTTCTTATTGTTGTGCTGACCATTCGCAACCTGTACCACAGTAAAACCTACAATATAATAAGAAAGCTAAAAAAAAAAGTCAAATGGAAAGACTGAAATATATAACTGTCTGTTAAGAAGACGAATGTAAGCAGAATTTCTGTTTTGTATGATCAATTATATTTTCCTCACCAAATGATTCACCAGCAACATCATTTCCGCCAGTGTATCACCTATGCACAGAACAGAAAGGGTTGGGTTTTTTTTTTATTATTCACAAATAAACTTGAAATCTGGTAAAGTGAGAACGAGAAAATCAACAAGTAGCAAGAAGAAAACTTAAAGAAGTAGAAACAAAATGTCTGTATTATTATGGAGAGTCAAATCTGAATATAGACCAAATTACTGGGGCCAGAAACAGTTTTGCATGCACGGATGTGGATTTCATATCCACAGACAGGTGCACATTCAAATTATGTGCAAATTTACATTGTGCATATTGGTTTCTGACCATTCCCTCCTTCCCACCCACTGGTCCTTCTTTGGACCTATCTGATTAGAGACTGCACATCCTCTTAGCCCACAACCACAAACCTGGCTGTAGCAAGAACCTCTGTTTACAGCCTACAGAAGTCTGGGCAGATAACTTCCTTCAGAAAGCCAAAAAATTCACTACTCAGAAAAAGTTACATTTCAGAAAAGCCATAAAAACTGATTATTTCTCATGATACAGCACAAAATACAGATATGCAAGGTGGGGCTTCTAATTTAAACCACTTAAAAGACAAACAAGGAGTAGTCTAGAAATATTCTTTGCAACTGTTTATTTTCTTGTAAAGGGAAGAAGACAATGATAATACATCTATCATTCCTCAGCACCACTCAAAATCATTCCAAGTTACAAACTTGCCTACATTTTGTTAAATCTCATCTTAAATACAGGCCAGTTCCGTTTTTGCTCTGAAGTTTTTACAACCACAAAAGTGGAGGAAAATGACCATTCTGCATTGGTTGTCTCAGAAAAAAAGTCTGGGTGAGGACAAATCACCCATAGTTTGGTCTGCCTACTGAGTTTAAGAACCAAAGAGTCCATGCCAACTTCCCCATACCACAGCAGCCACCTCCTCCTCCCTTGCCCCTGAACTACAGCTGGCTTTGAGAGAAAAGCACTTGATTTCAACCAAAAGCCCACAAAACCAAAACAATGGAATCTCTGATCCTGAATGGAACTGGTTGTATTCATGAAAAAGCTGAAAAAAAGAAAAGAAAAAAGAAAAAAAAAAAGAATGAACTGTGCTGTTAAGAGGGCTTTTTAAACAGAAAGAGAAGTCTTCACACTGGTATTTAAAAAAGTAAAAAAAAAAATCATTCTGCCAATGATTACTTCTGCCAATGATTACTTCTGCCAAACTGGAAAAAAAATCCTTGTGGTTAAAATGAAATATGCATAAATATACCAGAGTGACAAAAGACTATTTTTTTGCTTTCAGAGCACTATAATTTTACTTAAATAGTAGGTGTTCTTTCTAAACAGAATGGCATTTCAAAGAGACATACAGTCCTGTATTTCAAATGCAGCAGTCATCTCTGAAACAGGGTCTTTAGGAAAATTTCAAAATAGCAAGAAGCAAATTAGTGAAAAAACCCCAAAACTTATCAACTGTATTTTGAAGAAAAACATAATCATCAGGAAACAAATGCACCTTTCCCTCCCCCCCTTCTCCTTCCTCCAAAGTCTGTGCCTGCACAAAGATACAAGAAGCCACTAAACCACAGAGTCCCACGCCTGCCAACCGCACTGGCTAAGTAACTCACCATGTATCAGCATCATTTTACATGAATGTCTTCCCTTGAGGTTTGGAAATAAATAAAAATGTATACAGCAAAGTGATCACTGAAATTAAATTAGATTATAAAATCTAGATCTTTTAACAATTAATTATTTGTTACTGAAAAAAGTGAGTTTATGTCTTTATACTAGCATATAATGCATCTCTTTACAGTGGCTTGAGCAGATCATCAGCTCAGAGGGTTTTTTCCCTAATGACAAAAATAGCAAGCTTGCGACATAGATTATTTTTACTAACTGATTCTAATTGTTTAACCTTCACAACTATGATTAGAGGGAGAAGAATAAGGAGGATATAATATGGAGGACAAATTTAAATTACAAGAACAGTAGGTTTGGCCAATGCCAGTGAATGAGTGTATGAGAGGAAAACAGGGCACAAAATTCCTTGAACACTGATTCCAGAATTGCAATGAAGGAGAACCTGGGTCTCATACCCAACAACTACTTCAATCTCTCCTACCCCTAAAGGAGAGCAGAAAGGAGCATTTTAGATTCTGTCTTCCAACCAGGGTTCTTTGCGAGGCCTGAGAGTGAAAAAGGATATGTACTTCACAATTTATATCCACAATTATAGTATATCAAAGGCCATGGATAGCAGTTGAAATTCAAACACTTCTTAGGCTGTTACTTTTACCTGTTTCGTATATGTCGTGCTTACTTTTTTTAACCATCAGTGACTTCCTTTATGCATTGCTACCTAGTGTAACAGGTAAGATATCCTCCAGTGCTAAAAGACAAAAAAATTTATTTTTTTTTAAATACACTGATAAAATCCTAGCACACCAGACCTGGCTAGGCAACGATATCTTTTAGATGGCTTTTAGCAACTACAAGGTGCTGCAAATATCCTAGGAATGGATGAGACAGAAAAGTGGAAGACAATCTAGCAGTGTTACAGACTGCTCAAAGGAAAAGAAAATGACAGGCTAGAAAACAGGACAGACACACATATGGACTAAAACCAAAGACTTCTAGCACCTGCACCCCAACTTCTGATACAAGCCATCTACAATTTTTCTTTCTACCACTAAGATTTTTTTTAATTTTTATTTTTTTTTATTATTAAATGCAGCAGAAAACCAGCTTTCACTAGATTCTTGCTGTCATCTCATATATTTCACATGCGTTACCAGTACAATCCAGAGATACTCCTGCCCCCTCTATCAGGTAGAACAGAAGGTATAAAATACAGATTTAGACTGGCAACTCAGGAAAGAGGAGCATATCATGTCAAACAACCTCTTTCACCCTTTTGAACACACCATAAACTCCTTCAGAAACAACTCTCGTGTTCACAATTACTTACTAAATTAGATGTCAACACTGTCTCATCATATCTGGTGAAAACATACTGTCAGGTTGTTAAACAATGGCCGGCTCTCCTCACATACAACAGAAACTGAATCATAAAAGAATGTTTTGAACTAAATTTTAGAAGTCAATTAACAAAAATTATGTCTACTGAAATAAAAGATTCGTGCTCGTTTATAGCAAAGCAGAGCCCAGGTAGAAACACCTTTTTTAAGAGATGTGATACAAGGATGCAAGGTCCGATGTTAACCTTGATATTTTAACTTTACAATTTTACCAAGAAGTACAACGTTACATCTAATCTTAACCAAGTATAAAACCTAAGTACAAAAATGGAGGTGTGCCTCTAAAAACAATCTGTACCTTAGGTTCTAGGCATATTCAGTTGAGAGGGATCTGTTTGTGCCACAGTAAAAAGCACTGGTAAGACTTCAGTGTGGGTATGATGCATAATCCCTACACTCCACTGTCAATAAATAAATAATCAAATTGAGTACTTGGAAAGATGATAAAACTAGCATGATGAAGGAAATGGTAGTGTATCTTACGGGATGAGACTAAGTTTTGGCTGGTTAATCTGTCTCAATGAATCTGAAAGAGAAGATAATAGTAGTTTACACATATATCAAGATACAGAACAGAAGGAAAAGAACAAAAAACACCAAGATACAGCCTAACAAAAGTAAACATCAGGTGACTAGTAAGAGAGTCAGGCTACATATTTAAAGAAGATTCCTTAGCTTCAAAGAAATTTATCTTTTGGATAGCTTTTCCAACTAAAGCACGAGGGGCAGGAAGCCAAATCTTCTTAAAAGTCAAGTTTGACAATTTCAGGACACAAGCTAAATGATATGATTTTCTGCAACAGCAGATGAGAACACAGGAGATCCTTTCCAGTCCTAGAATCCTATTTGAATCTAAAGGAAAAAACAGATCCATGTTGCTACTAATCGTACCAAAATACTAAGGTATTACTAATCTGTTAATTAGTTTTATCCTCTTAGAAGTAGGCATAATGAATAAGCTGCTGAGGCAAGACAAAAATCTTTTGAGCCAAGTTGATATATAGCTGAAACCTGCTGAAATCTCCCAGAGATAAATTTTCACAGCGTTTTGTACTATCTTGTGGTAAAGAAATTGTGTAGAAAGCATTAACTTTTACTAATGTGCAAATAATTTAATACATATGATAAATAAATCAAATAATGCAAGCTTTCCTCCAGAAAGTTCTTACAGATTAAGACAAATATGAAACCAAACTCATTAATTCTATTTTCATCAGCCCAGAAATTTTTTTCCTATTGACCTTAGTATTTTTTGTAACATTTTACTATATAATATACCTATCTGTATTACTATAATGTCTCTCTGTTGTACCAATATCTATATATATTACGAAAATTCAGTCTAGATATTTTTATAACAAGCTATTTCTGTTAACGGTAAATGCCCAAGTGAGTTTTTCATACACAAAAGATTTATTTCTGAGGTGCTGTCTCTCAGGTACACTGGAACTACAATCTAGACTGACCTATCAGCACTGGCAAATGAGCTGCTGGCAAAAAGAAGAGGAAAAAAAGTTAAGTACTGCTGCAGTTGTGATGAAGTAGGAATTCAAGCAATCCTCAGTGTTGCACAAGCAACAAGTACTTCTCTTTCCCTCTTTCTTCTGGATGCTAACAAAACTTATTGCCACTCCCTTTGCTAGTATTTTTCTCTGTCCATGGGTGCAAACCTCCTTTTCACTGAAACTGTAACATGGATTACCATAACTAAGAAAAGTTCAGAACAACTGTTCTCAACTGTACTAGTTGTAGAGCCACCACTTTTGTTTTGGCCCTAATGAAGGGCTGGCATGATTTTTCCAAATGTATCAGTTAACACAAAAAAAAAGTCACCTCTTCCTACCACAGAAGTCAAAGACCACAGTTCTAAATGTTTTCTGCCTGGTTTTGAATTTTATAATGAAACAATATAGATCTTTCCTTGTGCTTTGGAAAGCCTCCAGCCACCTCTGTAACAGAGGCTACCTTCACCAGGCTTAAGTACTTCTTTCTAATAAAGCTTCATTGCTACCACTGGTATCCATACCTTCTGTGGTGTTTCAAATATCACACAAATTGTCATTATCTCCCGCTTTAGGTTTTATACTCTTCTAGTCTGACAGTTCTTCAGTCTTACAGCTTTTTCAATGGGCTGCAGATTGCAATTTCCCATATCTATAGGCAATTGCTACAAGACTCTTTCTGATTAATGGTCTCTGTTCTTCTGCATTCTTCATATGAGAGTGAGTTCATCTGCTTATACAATTTTAAATACTTTAATAGTTTATTCTTAATTTATTTGTAATTTCAGTAATTTGTAATTTTATAATTTACATTTATTTTTTCTTTTTTTAAAATAATTAATTCCTATGTAATTATTTTCATAACACCGTATCTTGCATCTCCAGCAAGTCTTCTGACAACTCCCCCACATGCTTATCAACTTTAAACTAAAAAGGCTCAAAGTAAACTAATACAAATTAATTTCATTGGGACTGAGGGTTGACAGAGCTGCATCACCACATTTGGTCATATGTATTTGCAGAATCAGGTCTTAACATTATACTTGAAAAATGCACACATTGTTAAGAATAAGCTAGTGTTCATTTTTTAAAAGGCAGCTTTCTGCATTAACATAATCTTAGTCACTGTCTTCAAAAACAGTTAAACCAAATTTACAGAAAGAGGTTACAATAGCACTAACACATCCTGCATTTATACCACAATGAATGCAAATATAAGTGTTTGGCAATAACAATTCATAGAAACAAGCAGCATTTTGTCACAACTTCAGAAGCAACAATAAGGGAAATCAATCTTTGGGGTTTTTAAGTTTTTTTTGAAATTCAGTTAATACTGTTTTTTAAGCACCTCAACCTAAAGACACTGCAGTAACATACCTTCTGATTGCCTTCTGACTGAATGGTGTATTTATCTGCTAAATCCACCTGACACAATACCTAACCACTTGTTGCCAGAAATTCCTCCCCTTGGGAACTTCCATCTTTAAGCAAGCAAAAAGCAAAGTACTGTTGCATTTAAGTCTAAGAAACTGAAAGCCAAAATCCAGAGTCTGAATTTCTAGAAAGTAAAATTTCCCATTCCTCTTTTAAATGAATATGATCTCTAGGCCATAAGTGGTGTAGTTTAAGGAATATTCATTTTGCATTGGTATTGGTACATAGTCGGCATCACCAGCAACCTGGAAACCACTGTTATGCAAAGTCCTCCCTGCTCTTGTCACCTGCTCCTCAGAACCAGGTTCAACAAGTGAACGTCTACAGAGCAGTTAACGTGATCAATGTATGCCACTGTAGAACAGAGTCCACCAACACTATATCTAATAATTTAAATATCACCGGACACAAAGAGTTTTAGGAAAAGTAAAAATTATTTAGTCACAACTTTAGCTGAGTGACAACAAGCTTTTGCCTCACAGAGCTAAATACCCAGTGGGTGTACCGCGCACAGTCAGTCTTGACTTTATTCAAACATTCCCAGCAGAATATTGGCGGTAAGTTTTAACACCACTCTCTTCAGCCCTTTCTTGTGGCTGAAAAAAAGGTAAATGTGTGGTTATATATACATATGTATACATACATAAATGTATGTATTTACATCTTTATGTATGTTTTTATACACACAATAAAAATAAACCAATGCTTAATATTTGTAAGCATTAAGTGAGGGATGAATTAAGGAGTTTACAGTATCACAGGACTAATATTTTCCTTTGGTAAACGATCACTTGTGCAAAATGTTAATTCATTACTGTGCCTGAAATATGCAATAATGCAAAGAAGACATTACATCTGCCACCCCACTGAGGACAACTGCAAGTAATACCAAAACATTTTTCCACATAAAAAATGTACCTACAAACTGTCTTTACTAATATTCCATTCCAACTGTGGTTGGAACCACTATGGTGACAGGAAAACAGTATGTTTAGGAGCTTTGAAGACCGTAATAAACACAAAACAGTTTCAATATTGACCTGACTTACCAGTATTACTAAAATACTGCCTGAAAATATTTTTCCTTATGTGGTTTCATAGACAGCTGCAGCAATACAGAAGGCTAAACAATGACTGCATGCATCAGTTTGCTGGGTAGTTGTTACAATCTGTGGCCAAATAGATATTCAACTTTTTGTCTTTAAATAAAAAGAACTTAACAATGGGAAGCGTAAATATTCACCACATACTCCCAGCTTCATCCACTTACTTCCCCTGAGTCCTGTATTAACTATACTTTCTATCAAATATACATATTTCAGCATTTCTCTACCTAATCACATCAGTGAACACTTCTAATAACTTTATTCACATGGAAGGCACATTTAGTTTATGAAGATTTTATGTAAAAGTACAAGGCGACAAGAGTTCAGTCAGGCAGTACTCTGACAAACAAAATCTTTACCGAGGTTTATTTCAAATTTTAATACTGAAATAGAATTCATATTCTTAGCTTGTAATTCATGGAAGTTTTTCCTTCTGTGGATTTGAAAGACTCAGATAAGAAAAACAATATCGTCACCTTCTTATCATGCAACTCAAAAAACCCTATCCATCAGGTTAGCCTGATCACAAATGCACGAATAACGTGCTCCAGTTAACGCTAACATCCTCAGTTTAGAGACCGCCATTAGCTAAGCTAGACTATGTCAAAAGCCCTCCCAAAGTCTCCACAAGAGCAACCAGTTTCTATTTTGGAGTCCTGGGACGCAGAGGCCAGTCTTCGAGCAGGCAGCACTGAGTCTCCTGACCAGAACTATGCTGGGAGAACACGTGCATCACCTTGAATTAGTGTCATAAAACCTAGAACATGATGTACTGTGTCAAGTGGGCTGGCCCAGTCCAACCTCCCCGAGACACCTGCATCTTTCTGCTATGCTGATGCTTAGGCCTGTTACTTCACACAACAACATAAAAATTTACACAAGAAGTTTGAGCCAGAAGGTTCAAACAAGTTGCCATAAGAGCAGAAGGAGGGAGCAGTAGCAGAGTCCTGTGAAGGAGACCTAAGCTGCTCCACTGCAACCTGCAGCTTAGACTTGAGAAGGAAAGGTAAGGGTCCTTCAGCCACAGGATACTGGAGGAAAGGACCAACTCCTGTTGGTCTGCCTCTGCTGTGTAAAAGCACCACACTAACGGCATTTCCTGTTGTCTCTTGCTTGCCACATCTTTGTCACCAAGCTGAGACAGCATCCCCTCCATTGTACAGCCCACAGCTCTCATGCCACATCAATGATCGGGGAAAGAAAGGTGAAGTTCATCAGAAAGCACTTGTGTTTTCTGGGCACAATATTTTGCTGATGACACATCTACCAGCTGCCTGAGACTCCACAGCATCAGTCAATATGCATCTTGGAAGTCCAGTCCTTTCTCACCTGTCCCACCCACCAAAGCAAGTGCCCACATAAAGACCCATTGAAGCTATGCTTCCACACAATGCTAAATACTTGCAGAGCTAGATCACCAGTATTTCATACTATTACATCCAAGAAATTCTTTCAAATCTAAAGCCATACAAGAGCACATGGTCCAAGCCCATAGCGTCCACAGCCCCACATCACATCCTTCTATAATACACGTAGGTTTCCATAGGGATTTATGGTGCTTGGCACTCATCAGAGGCATCTTCTAACAGCATGACTGAGATAGGACAAGAGAACACTAAGCTGTGAGATTTGCTGGGACCCCTTAGAAGGCTGGACAATTCAGAGTGCATTTGATGTAGGCAGTATCTTGTCCATGCTTCATCTAGGGGTGAAACTCTACCTGTAGAGCTCTATTCTACACTTGCCTTCCTAAGGGAACTATTTACAACGCATAGTGTTAACAATCAGTGAGAGAGGACAATGGCATAAAGCGTGGAACACACCAACACAGAATCATTCAAGTTAGAAGAGAATGTTGGAGCTCATCTAATCCAACCTCCTGCTCCAAGCATGATGGTATTGACATACCCTCAGAATTACCTGTTGGACCATCTGGTCTAAAACCAATGCAGTAAAACCATGTATTACCCTACATTCAAAGATGTAAAAAAAAAAAAAAATTCAAGCATCTTTTTAACATGCTTTTTGTTAAGACAAGACAATGACATATTTGTATAATATTAGATTTCACTCTAAGTCATTGTTCCATTATAACATTTCTGTTTGCATTGGTAGTTGGCGAATGCATTTCTTACACCTTTTTTTGTGTCAATGATATAGATTATACACCTCAGCTGCAAAAAAGATTTTAAGTCTTATAACAGTATGAAATAGCTTGGAAGAATAAAGTCAGTTCTATTAGCCAATAGCAGAAAACATGGACTTTCAAAACACAAGCTTTTAAAGCTGAACACATGGGCAACACAAGGTAAATAATCTGTACTCTGGATAGAAAAAAAAATTCTCATTTCTTTCACTTACCAAAGTCCCCTCTCAATGGTCTGACAAATGATAAAGTGTTTTATTTTTCTTTTTAAAAGCACAGCCCAACACATATTATGCATTATATTGACTAATTCCCCTGTAATCTTTCCCACTGTATTCCCTCCTTACAGATTTTAACCTAGCATTCTAACAAAATCAAGTCATTAAAAATATCGGAAAGATCTTTATTCCAAAGTGATGGACAGAGATTAAAATTATTTTTTCTCTCTAGGAGTGTTGAAAAAAACTACACTATCTTGATAAGCATATTACACTACCAAATCTGGAACTTGCCTGAATTTTCAGCTTTATTAAATTTAAGGTGGCCATATACTAAACAGGAATGTCTTATCAGTCACCCCACTCCTTACAATACATGTTATGGAAAAATCAGAAGCAATTTGAGTGTTTTCATGCAAAGACAGAGTACACCTGAAGAATATACACTCATAATCCTCATGAGAAACGCAGATGTCGTTAAATGTCTCTTGTAATGAAAAGGATTGCAAATTGAGAGGTTAAATACTGCTAACTCAAAAGTGTGAATAAATGACACATTATCTAGCCATATATCAAAAATCACAGATGTTTTCAAGACCCATGGTCTGACATCAGAGGCTTCTGCAAAAAAAAAAAAAAACAAAAAACCTAACAAAAACCCAAACAAACAAAAAACTCGCCACCCAACCAAAAACCTACTCCCAAAAAATTAAATATGTAATCTGTAAGTCTTAAAAACCAAAACAAAACAAACAGAAAACAACCCAAAAACCCACCACAAAAACCCCCACCAACCCCCCACGCTGTTTTTTCAGGGGCCCATGGTTTAAAGTTTTTGCTCAAACAATCTTCATATCATAACAAAAATCTTACCTTGCATTCCTGCTCTAAAACTGGTAAAGAGAAAAACAAATTGCTAAAAGACATTAATATAGAAGCACTGTGTAAAATGTTAAGTAACTTGAAAGTTTTAATAAATATTCATGTTGGTCTATCCCCTGCCACAACAAAAAGAAAAAAACATAAATATGCTTTCAGCATAAAACAATCATTAATTTCAAGTGGTACTTAATTAGTGAGTCTGGAACAAATTTACATAATTCTCATTACAATATAAAGCACATTTATTTCAACCTTCTAAGTAAAGCTAACTGTGGGTAAATTAAGGGTTTGACCATCCTATGTCAGCATGGTGATTAATGCATTATCTCCTGTTTTCCAAAGTTTCAGTTTCCTGACACTGTACCTTCTGCAAAGGCTCTCAATCCTATCTAGCAAAACCAGCTATACAAAATTGCCAGTCAATTCAACATCTCTTAACAGCAACACTAATTTTAGCAACTAACGATGATCTTATCAGTTACAGTTTTCACACATTTGCATTTAAAAAGCTGTCGTGATGCTATGTAATTCCCTGTCGTGGTTTAACCCCAGCCAGCAACTAGGCACCACGCAGCCGCTCACTCACTCCCCCCCAACCCGGTGGGATGGGGAGAGAATCAGAAGGGTAAAAGTGAGAAAGCTCATGGGTTGAGATAAAGACAGTTTAAAAGGTAAAGCAAAAGCCGCACACACAAGCAAAGCAAAACAAGGAATCCATTCACCACTTCCCGTGGGCAGGCAGGTGTTCAGCCATCTCCAGGAAAGCAGGGCTCCATCATGTGTAACGAATAATAGGGAAGACAAACACCATCACTCTGAACGTCCCCCCCTTCCTCCTTCTTCCCCCAGCTTTCTATGCTGAGCATGACGTCACATGGTCTGGAATACCCCTGGGGTCAGTTGGGGTCAGCTGTCCCGGCTGTGTCCCCTCCCAACTCCTTGTGCCCCCCCAGCCTGCTCGCTGGTGGGGTGGGGTGAGGAGCAGAAAAGGCCTTGGCTCTGGGTAAGCACTGCCCAGCCAGAACAAAAACATCCCTGTGTTATCAACACCATTTCCAGCACAAATCCAAAACATAGCCCCATACTAGCTACTATGAGGAAAATTAACTCTATCCCAGCCAAAACCAGCACATTCCCACATGTTACGCCCTTATCCAGGATAATTTACCTGAATGGATTTGGATTTATGGCCCCACAGCACAACATTCAGTTTATATTTGCTGATGTTACCAGATGGAGGATTCACAGACATGCCCTGTATTCTAATATCTGAAGCATTTTATTGCACAATGTTAATGATACTTTTACGTACGTGAGAGGAAACCTGTGTCTAACCTTCCATTTTCTAGCCTGCAACATCAGGCCACTACTTCCACCTTCACCAATGTTTTCCTTCTTATTAGTTACCATTACCAATTCATTAACAATTAGGCAGAGCTGCTCCTTGCAGATTTAGCATCGTATGCTGCATTGTAATACAGTTTACCATAACAGCACTCATCTCCATAGCTTACATCATGTATTCAGACACACCTGCATCTTCCTCCCTGCTGGGATCCCCCAGGGCTACTGCTACTATACGCCTCGACCAACCAATTGTTCTACTTGCCAGTTTCTGCACTATATTCCAAAGACGATATATGCCCATGCAATATATACCATCATGTTTTATTTCTTAGTTTCCAGAGGTTTAAGTTTCCATCCTATATTATGAGTATCACTGAAATATTTCAGGAGGATATAAACTAATATTAAAGCGTAGCATCTTTCCAAATGCAAGCATAGAGAAGGAGCAACAAAATCCAAAGCATGGCTCTTCCATCTTTGCTGATCCACATGGAGCAAATAAAAAACAGCTGGAAATGTACAAACTGCCTATGATTTGGCATGTCACGGAAGTTGCCCTTACTTTAACTCCTACATTGCAAAAAAGGGGCACAACACTGCACTTGCTTCAGATACCCTCAACTTCTTTGTCTTAAGACATTATTTTACAAAAGACTCATATATAAGTACAAAGAGCTTATAGTACTAATCTTTATTTGAAGCACATGTATTACAAATCATTTAACTCATTTATTTCTGCATGTGACTAAAATCCAAGTTTCATCTAAAACATACACCCACTACAAATCTGATCTTTGTATTTCATAAAATTGTTTGGGATTTTTCACTTCATTTTTATCTTCTTCGAGTCTTTCAACAATTACATCAAGACAGCAAAGCTTTAAAATAAAGTCAAAGCTTTGAAGAAAAGCACGGTCACTATGAAAAATAGCAAGCCTCTGAAAGACAATTTAGAAACATGTTCTAGGCAGTGATTAATATCAATTTACTGTAAGCTTTCAATGCATGAGTGGCTAGTTTACTGTCTGTACTTTGTCCTATAATAAACTGCCTCAAAATTTTGTCATTTGTTTCCTCATAAAATTTTCCATTTCTCATCTGGCACCAAGGACAGCCCCAAATTTGATAAACTGTTTTGCCAGTTTTTGTACACAAAATCCCATCTTCACTGACATAGGTTTATATCGACTTATCTTCACCTCCTGTACAGCTATGCAGATTCTGCTATAAATGTAAATGTATCTTGTGACAGTTTTACACTTTGGCAGATTGCAAATGCTGTCAGATTAGAGTTGGTGTCTTTAATGAAGTAAATAAGTTACAGGGAATCACTACAAGAAAGGGCAGTGGGGATGAATACCCACATTAGTACTTGATGCTGAAGCTCTCAGCAGCTGAAGATTCATGCCTAAAGGCTAGGTGTTGCTGTTCATCATATTAAAACTCTGGCTTACATAAAGCAGTGACATACTTGACTTCTGCTTTTATCACCTTTTTAATACCTGTACAAAGGCTCCAGTAGTTCCCCATCAGGTATATAAAACAGAAAAATCCCAACCCAACCCACAATATAAAAACATCCATGCATGCAAGGGCAGGAAGTGGTACTAGGATCAAAAAGCAAGCTATTCTGGGGGTTGTTTTTCTTTCCTTTCATACCAAACTCATCGTTAGCCCATAGCTGAAGCTCTGAGAATACTCCTGCAGACTGGTAAATATTGTATCACTTCAGATTGTCATTAAGATTACGACAAATATTTATAGCAATAGACAGGAGACAATGCAATCTCCTGTGACAGCCCCAAGTATTAACTCTTAAATGTGTTAAAGGCAGTAAAATACAAAGAGAATATATATGTGTGTATATATATATAAAAAAACCACTAAACATCTTTGATGACAGTTTTCTATTTCATTTGAGGCAAAGCTGTATGTAACAACTTCAAGTTGGTGCTTAAAGGCGGGTGCTATGAACATGTTCCATGCACTTACATTTACCTTAAGCAAATGCTGAGGAAATCCCCTAAAAACCCAGAGAGTAAGCAAATCTCTACACTTAAAATATGGACAGATGGATGAATGTATTCAGAAATTAGTTTCCTACACTTTCTAATTCCAGAAGTGGTTGTACTGGCACACAGCAGTGCCTGAGGAGACATCTACATATAAACAACTTTGGACCAGCAATTATCCAAGAAGGCAGACAAGTCAGTATTCCCAAATGGCTTGACTTCATGCCTCTTATCCCCCTCTACTTCTGGTTCTCCTCTCCCCCAACCCCAACACCTAGTATGGCTTGTTTCCCAGTCAAAAATAAAACATTTATTTTCAGAGCTCTTCACTTGTTTGGACTTCACGTATTTGTACACTAGCTTAATATTTCTTACCATCTTACTCTCATCTTGCACAACTCTCTTCCTTTCTGCTTCTAATTCTCAGGTTTCTTTCAAACAGTTGCTCTACCTGACCCAGTTCCTATCATTTTGCCTCACTTGGTGTCTCTTGAGATCAATTTTCTTCTGTTCTCCATGAAAAGACTATGGCAGATGGAACCACGAAGTTCCAGATGCAGGCAGGTCCTCATACTATCAACTAGGCTCTTTAATCCCATCACCATTTCACCAGAGAGCTGAGTACCACCGCAGCTTCCACAGCCAACATAGCTTCCTGCATTTCCACTTTGCCAAACTAATCATTAGAAGGAACCCTTGCTGACAGTGAGATTGAAGATGCTTCTAGTCAGTCACTAAAATCCTTCTCATAGGAGAATTCTGCTGTAATTAACACAAGAAAAGCATCTACAAAAATACTACAGTATTGCAGAATCATTGTTATAGTGCTCATGTTATCCTCTTATCCAGCAACAGTCAAGGCATGAGTCAGAAAGGAGATCATCTATAGTCTATCCAAGGAGCACAATGAAAGTCACAAAACTTTTTGTAACATAACATAATTGCAAATGGTGCAGTTTTTATACAAAAAAACAACATACTCCACTGAAACAGAACAGTTTCCTTAACAGGGCCAGCCTACTTTAACATACACCTTCCTACTGCAGATCTTCTCTATATCACAAACATCTGGCTACTGCTGTTCTCAAGCAAGGAACTGTAACCCATTCATTTTCAATCAAGAAAATCTAATTTAGCTTAAAAATATATAGTTTAATGTTCTGAGAAAAATCAAGTGGAAATTATATCAAATTAGAGAGGTGTCTATGTTTGGTGCAGACACTAACCTTGAAGTTGTACACCTAAGGAAAACCAGACATGACTTGTATGAAAACAAGAACTTTCTAGGAACACATTAATTTTAATGCCAGTGTTTAGGCAGAGTTACAGTTACCATCAACATTAATTCATTCCAAAAGAATGACTGGACAGGAGGAAAGAACTGGGTGAAGTCACTTTAAGAGCAGATTTTGTCACTGTTTTAGCCAAATGTGCTCTCCAATGGAATTAGAAAGAAAGCAGTTTCCACTTTATCCAGCTTTATGAATTCTCAAACATTCTCTCTCTCTGCAGCAGAATAAACCTCAGATCTTAGAGTTTTACAAAAAGAAAAATACACTTCACATCAAAACAGCCAACAGCTACTCATCAGCACTTTCAGGGGGTTTGAGAGCCTGTGTTTTGGTCCTAGTGCTCCCCAACTTAAATAACAAATTTCAATTTGTTACTATATTCCCACAGTTTTTCTACAGTGCAATTCCTCCTTGTTGAGAACCATCAATTCCTGGCTGTTTTCATTTAAAAAAAAAAAAAACAACCCACACCAAAAAAAACACAACGCACAACACAACTCTGTCTAAATCAGTGTAAAAATATCCTTAAAAACAGATATTAGAGTGAAAAACCATCTGTCAATTATGGCACAATAACAGTTTGTATTGATAACTGCAAATAACAGTTCTGCTTTTGGGTCATTTTTCACACATTTTGATGGCTTCTATCACACACACTGGCAGGCTCGAAAGTTGAAAGGTATGATAGCAAAGCTTTAGTGAAATCAGAGCGATCTTTCATTCTGCAGTTTTAGGCCTACTAGAGACAGTAGTAAATGCTGATCTCCTCCAGTAAGTTCATCTACTAATCAGGAAACCGCAAGCAATTTTACTGAAATCCTGCTAGTCTCAAACTCATTTTTAGGTACAAGGATTTTAAGCCACTGCGAATATGATAGGAGAGGTTTGGGGTTTTGTTCTCATTAGTAACTTCATCTGCAATCTGATTTCCTTAAGAGCTAATGAAGAAAGCTGAACTACACTACCAGCCATTTGCAAGCAAGAGGGTTGGCAAAACATTCCTTGAATTCAACATAACACTAATTTTAGTTATTTTAACTTCAACATTAAATACATGCATAAGTAAAAATGGTCACAGAACAGTTACCAGACTTTAGATTGTAAGTTTACTATTCATTCAGTAATAACATTGAGAACCTTATTTAAATGAAAAATCAAACCTAGTGTTGGTGAGAAATCTTTCACATTTCAAAACAGTGACTCTAGCCAATAGCTAGATTATCTTAAAGAAAAAAGTCTAGTAGGTTTGCATAGAATTTCTCCCTTTGCAGTATAAAATCTGAAACATGTATGTACTATAAAAAATAAGAAGCCAGAAAATTCTGAACTGGAAGCAAACCACATCTATAAACATAAAGAACCCTACCGTAAAATAAAGAACTACTCTTAGTTTTCTCCACCCACAACTCACACCAATTTAGTGTCATAATTTATATTAATACAAAATGTCCAGACTTGTGATCAGTAACCGTGAACCAGTGCTGAAAAGCAACTCAGCAAATCCAATTCTTTCTACACTTGAGGATAGATAATTCCTTGAATCTACATTTACCAGCATCTAGCTCACAGATTATACTCACAGTCACTTTTCTCCCATCAGCACAGAAAGTGATCTAGTTTTCTGGATGAAAGATTTGAATAAATAATGCAGAGTTGTTTAACGCAAAGTATTCATTGCACTCAAGATGAAGAGCTCAGTCAGCAGTAGATCAAACTTAGTAACTTCAACAACTAACACAGTGGCTTTATTAACACCATCTTTTTACCCCCGTAAGTTTAAGAATGTGATCTGGTATGATTTTTTGACAGTTATCCATCCAACTTAAACACCAGTCACATAATTTGCACCTTAATAGGAAAACATGATAGTCTATAACAGGATTCCTTCTGTAATTTCCAATTTAATTATAATAATTAATTTTAAAAATACCTAAGGATCCTCCTTTAGAAGCTGTTGTCGTGTTGATAATCCTTCAGTAAACAAGAGTGCAAATAAGATCATTCCAATAAAAAAAAATACAAAAATCTTACAAGATCTTACAAAAAATTACCCTCAGTAGGCAAAACCAAGGAAAAATTTAGCCATGACAACAGGATTCAGTAAACTGTCTAGTTTGTGTTATTAGTTATATAGCTAGTGTTTATACAGAAAGTATACAAAAATTGAACATCTGCACTATTAACTATGCAGTAATGCCAGGTTTTCCCTTCTTCTTCAAAAGCCCATTCGCACCTGAGAACATTAAGCACATTTTTCTCCATTACCATTTTTGTTACACAATTAGTATTGAGCGGTGCAATACTAAATGTCTGCCTGTTCTCTACAAGCGAACTTCCCAGCATACACTGCAAGCAGCAATCAGAGCATGCACAGTTGGAAGTCAGTGCTCAAGGCACTTCAGTAGTTTAATCAATCCATGTGCATTTTAAGTGAGTTATCCGCACAAGAATGGTGGTATATTCCCAGCAGTAGTTACAGTATTATTCTAAGCAAACAATAGAGAGCAAAAAATGTTTTCATATTGGGAAAATGTAAGGTATGGAAAAAATAACACAATCAATTCTTTTTCTTTTTTTCTTAATATTCTAGGTGGATATCAGTGGTCCACTGACACTTCATTGCCTCCAATTCCTCTGTGCATTTGTCTCATAGTCTGTGCTGGATGAAAAGTTTTAGCCATCAGAAGCCTGTAACTACTACAAGTTATTAAGACACTCAGTTTATAGGTTGGCAATACAAATGTGATATATCTGTATCACTGGTTCCAATAACTGCAGCCATGAAAATGCTGGACTGCTCAACGAACACTGAAGCTTAGTTTTCAGGATGCCGATATTACATAATCTTAAATTGGAAGCAGTACGAAAAATGTCTTAGTCACTTTTTGTTTATTTGTTTGTAGATTTTAATTTTTTTTTTTTGAGTATTTTGCAGTGTTGCAGCTACTTAGGTGAAAACTCACCAAACAATACAGGCAAAAATGTTAACAATACTAACCATTCCATACTCATATATAAGTATTCTCCAGTACTTAAAGGGTGGCTACAAGGAGGACAGAGGCTCCCTCTTCACAAAGAGCCAGTGGAGAATACAACAGGCAATGGGTACAAGTTGTACTGGGGGTAAGTCCTCTCTACAGTGAGAGCAATCAATCACTGGAACGACCTCTCCAGGGATGTGGTAGAGTCCCCACCACCAGAGGTTTTTGAGATGTGACTGGACAGCTGCTAGACAATCTCATCTAGGCTCCCTTTCCCACAAAAGGTTGGACCAGATGTCTTTTGAGGTCCCTTCCAACCTAGGCTGTTCTATGACTCTATGACATAAAAATCTGACCATCAGAAAAAGAAAATAAAAGAACATACACAAGATATTGTCAGTACTGCCAACAACCAACCGGTAATGATTTTGAAATAACATGATCAGTTAAACCAAATGAACAAATAAAGCAATTTTTCATGCTTTCTGTCACTAGAGAAGTATAAAATTTTAATATAACAAAGCTACTTGACTCTTTTGGGTTTACGTACACTGGTTCTTTTCTACCTGCAAGTCTCTTCTGTAGCTGTCCTCCATCAATCTGAAATGTACTGGAACCATCATGTTCTGCAGGAACCCATTCAAAGTCTACTTGTATTCAGCAAAGCTGTAATAATGTAATAACATAACCAGACTCTTTTGATCATGTATGATGGAGGAGAGGTTCACCGAGATACAATTTTTATTAAACCAAACTAAGTCAGAAAATTAAACCATTACTGAATGGCCTGTCATTCTTGATTTTTAAAATATATTTTGTAACATACTCAACTGCAGTACAGGTAGCTCCTACAATGAAAGTAATCTCTGTATCACTTTGGGACTGTTAGCAACTCAGACATAAGCCATTAAAAAGCTGGTCTGGGTCACCTTTAACCTGTGTATAAAACTTATTAAAATTCTATTGATTTCTCATTAAAGCATCTGTGCAATTTACTTGGTTGGAGGCAAATGCCTTTCATCAGAAAAGCCATTTAATCAACTTAAGTATTTCTTCAACCTAAATATTTGAAGAAAAGCACAAAACTTTGAACTTGGTTTGCTTTAAGTTAGCTATATCAGGTAACACAACAAGACATAGATCCAACAAGTACTGTTTGTTAATAAGAAAAACATTTTAAGGCAATTATTTGAAATTAAAATAAAAATATTTCATCCTTATTTTTAAAGACTAACAATTACATGTTACAAATTACTCAATAAAAAGTTATTTTTGTGAGAGTTACAATTACTAAATTAAAGCAAATTAAAAATACTGTTCCAACTGGCAGTGTAGCAACCTATCTGCCAAAACTGTAAGATTTTCAGTATCTAAACAAACAGAAAGAAGTTCTACTTAAAATTTAACTACGTTCATTATTGTCCAAAATTTGCTAATCAGTCCTTGGTGATAACAACTTGTACTGCCCTCTTAGTGAAATAAACAAACAAAAAAGGCCTCTGATTTAGATACTCTTTGTTGTTGAGAGAATTCACATAAAGCTTTTATTTATAGACACACACATATGTACATAAAATATTAATGAAGTAACAGTGTTACATGCAGACATTGCCTACTTTGTCTCTTTCACTTGTAAATACATTTTAAATGAGCTAATTGAGACAACACATTTGCAACTGCTGTTGCTTTTTCTCCAGCTTTTATGCACAATTCAAATCCTAAAATAGCTAATCTACAGCATTCTGGGGATAATCTATGGATACTGTACTTAAAGTGCATTGTTTGAGCATCTGGAAAGCTAAAAATCTACTAAATAGCCAATCCCCTAAACATATGATTAGAGAATAAAAATCTTAGATCTGTTCATAGAACTGGCTTGAAACAGTATATAACGCAAACTGTACTTATTTCTGCTGAATATGTTTTTTTTAAAGTATTGATTTTACTTAGTCTTAATTGAAATCTGGTCTAGAAATGGACATTTACCTCATCAAATTAACTTACTGAAAATTTAAATTATTCCTGTTAAGAAACTATTTAGGAAATGTGATTTTTAAAATATTAATTTAGCTCCAAGAGATTGTATGATATCGGTCTGTCTTGGTAACATCTTTGTGCAACATTTGAGTTAGATGCCATTTCAGGGGCACCAAAATATTAATTTCCAGACATTAGCCTATAGTCAAGGTTCAACTAGTTTTAAGCACTGTTATTATTGTAATAACAACAACACATTATGGGTAGATTGTTCTAACATTGTTGGGCTTTTTTAAGAAAAAAAAAGTATAATTTAATGTTTTATTCATTTTAAGCAACAATGTTACTGAAATTACTCTGAAGAATTGGGTTAACACTGAAATACAGCTGAAGAAAAAAAATCTCTTCACAGAGTTCATAATGACAAGATGACATGAATTTTATTTAAATTTTGCTCTCTGGGACAGCCTCATGAGATGTGTATCATTTAAATGAGGACATTTGGATGACAATTGTAAAATTTGACTATGAAATGTAATGACTAAGCTCTAAACTGCATAAACTTACAGACATAATTATTCAGCATGTACCATACGGTATAAGAAAATTAAGTGAGAAGATACATTAATCAAGTTTAAATAGAATGATAGTGTGGTACAAATGACATCCAGCAAGTGCTATAAATAATATTCTGCAAGACGTATGAACTAAACTGCTCAATGATCTAATATTTATTGAAAAATTTCTCAATATATTTAGAAGAGTTCCTAGTCATTTGATACAACTCGGCCCCCACCACCACCGCCAGCCCAGGAAGGTGACTACTGTAGAGGTCACACAGGCCATTAGGGCAAATCCTAGCCTAGGTACTCTAAATTGCATTGTTCTTAAACTTACATCCCCCCATTACTATACAGAAGAGCCTAAGATTATTTTAGGTATCTCTCTTGGGTATCCTCCCAACCCTATAGCTGACCTGCTTACAGTGCTACATTTCTACTACACCAGGATAGAAAACCTGTTAATTGTACTACCATTTCTACGTAGTTTAGCTTATTGCAACTTGACATTCCAATGTGAATTTCTTCCATGTCTGCAGAGATAACTTCACACTAAGAAAAAAATTCAATTAGCCTCAGAAGAGCAGCTATGGTTTTGAAAGTCTTCGGAACATCTTTTTAGTTTTTCCTGTGTTTTGATTCTAAAACAGTGGTTCTTGGCTTTCATCACACTAACTCCATGTTACAACAGATGAAAGCATTGAAGTCCTTATCCATGTAATCATAACTGAAGGTAAAGAGGCTACCTATGTTTAATACGGGTAGAAACACATTTTTAAAGAACATATAGGAAGACCGGCTGACTGACTTGCTGATTGAACATTTGCTTGACTGTTTACATAAATCAGGGGTAAAAGGCAGAGGGATCAACCAACCTGAAACACAAATCTCTTAATTTATGGGTTAACTTCAACTTCAGTGGCAGCTGGTTACACTCCCTATGGAGATGAGGGCCCTGAAAGAGATTTGATTTTCCGGTTGACCTGTAGTATAATTTTATGAACCAATGCTGCAGTTTACCTTGTTTCTTTTTAAACATACAAATATCCTCATGATTAAGGTATCTGCTAAGAAGCTGTGAAATTAGCATATTTAGTTTCCATTGAAAACATTAATATGCAAATTGATGAATATCAAATGAGAAAAATAATGGAGTTCACCTTTGTGTAATCAAACATTCTGGGAAAGACATTCTTTTTCTCCTCAAAAATGTAAAAAAAGGAAAGGCAACGTAGGAATAAGGCTACCATCAGCCTGCCAATGTAAGCAAAAAAAGAAAATTAAATAAATTTACTACTGATCACCTTTTGCTAGATGTTATTTGCAAATGATTATATCAAACGTACAAAATTTGAGTTCTTTAAAATAACTTTAAATTTCATGGTAAAATCTGAGAAAGCAGTTCAGATTTTGAATAACAGATTTAAAATGCAGTGTATTTACAAGGCCACCTATCAGTAAACGGCATACTCAATTACTCCTAGTCCAAGTCTAGCAGGACAAGCAACGATGGCTCATATCATGAATTTCTCAAACTATTCCTTCTAGAAAAGTAGAAAAGACAAGACAAGGTATCCACAACACACCACCACATAAAAACCCAGCAAAACATAAGCAGGATTTGGGAAGTCCCCACAGCATAAAAAAAGAAAAAAAACCCAAACAAAACCACACAGTGAAACACTTTGGAAAAATCTTTTCATAGACAGGAAAGTTTGCACTGTACAAGTGAAATTAATATTTAAAAACAAAGTCTATTGTCTGAAAAATAAAAGTGAACTTGATAAAATGTCTTTGACTATGGATACATACCTCCTTCCTGAATTTTGAAATTAGTGGTAGTTCAGGCAAGAAAACATGTCTTTTACTTCCATTTTTCCACACAAACTCAGTCAACTGTTGAGGTTCTCTTCAAGGTTTGGTGTGTCCATTAACGTATCTCCCAAAAACAGACCTGCTATTCCTACACCTTCATTGAACTAAGGTGATCCATGTGGACCAGCCATAAAAACGACCTTGTATATTTCATTTAAGCTTAAGAAAGTCAACAGACAAGTTCTTGTATTGACACAGTAATTCCTTTGCTTAAATTCATTAAGAGACTAGGACTGCAGGACTCTAGGTAACTTGGTCCCTTATCCATTTCCTGTTTCTCCCCAGAGTTTACACCAGAATTTGGGTTGCTGTGTACGAATGTAAAAAAGTCACACACTATGAACTCCAATTACAGGAAATCTTGTCCCTGTCTGTCTTTATATACATATGTATAGGTATGCACGTTTGTATAACGTTCTATCATTGCACTTTTACACTTCAGAAATCTAGATGGCACGATGACAAGTCTTCAGCAATATCCAAAATGGATACTCAGATCTGTAATTTACCCATACCTTGTGTAGGTACACTATAATAGGTGTGTACATGAGAAAAACAGTATTCCAAAACTATTTTCCAAGGTGAATATGGCCCAGGAGGTATAAAAAAGATACTAACGAATGATTGCTTCCAAAAGAAAAAAATAGCATGTGCAAGAAAAAAAATAAAATTGCTGGGAGTGTCAACGATATTTAAGTAATGAAACTGAAGAACATCCAAAGTCCTCACTACCTACTACATCTTCCATCGTTCATAGGGTATGAACTAAAAATACTGTTTTGCCTGACAAGCTAATACTCACCTTTCAAACTTGTGTCACTTTTTAGGGAAGAGGGGGACTGGAGGGGGACAGGAAAGAGAGAAAATGAAAGCAAACACTGTCGTTCGTACACATGTTGCTTAGCAATACACCATATGAAACTAGCAAAAACAGTGACATTGGCCCTCGGCTGAACTTACATACACACTAAACATGCGTCACTGAAAGAGGTGTGAAGCGCAGTGTCAGGTATATAACCTATAACGACAATAGAGACACAGTAATACACAAATATGTGTTAGCATTCTAAAATCTAAACATAAATGTCACTTCTTTATAGTATAGAAATGTTTAAAACAGCAGTCTTTCCCTTTTATGATTTGGGAACTGATATGAACTAAAATTCAAAATAATTTTCTTTTCCTGATAAGCACCATAAAAGAAATTAATTGTATTCCTATAACAATGATTAAATATACATCTTTAAAACACGTTTCCCACAAATAAGCTTTGCCCTCATAGCATTAACTTTTTCTACACACTTCATTAATCACCTATTCTTATTCTGAATAGAAGTAGTTTTAACATAAAGACTACTACTATTACCAGTAACACTTCTGTAAGCTTTGCCCACTGATCTCAAAGCACACAACTGTAGAAAAAGATATACTTGTCCTTTCCAAAGGTGTAAAAATAAAGACACAGAGTCATGTAACGACTCAATCACTTACATGAAAGCGTCAAAGAGTAAAAACAGAGACAAAATATTGAAAGTAATGGTAACTTAACGTCAGCACTTTCATACCACATTTCACACCACAGTCCGTATATAAGGTCAGTTCTATCTACAGGAATATGACAAAACACAGAGATCAAAGACTTAGGGGAGAACGGTTTATGTTTTAAAATTTTCACAGGTTTTAGACACACTGTTAAACACATTATACACATAGTTTTTATCTGTGTGTGGATATTCCCTTCTTCATTAAAATGAAATCTTTAGAATACAGTTGAGGAAGTTTCCTAAAACACAGTATATAAAATAAATGTTCTTTACCAAAGCGGGGGGGAATACCAAGAACCAAAACATTTTTAAAGATTCAATATAAAATAGTATATGTTTTGATCCCGATAACATGCAACAGCCTAAAAAGATACAATAACTTCATATTATAATGCCTTGTTGCCACATAGCCAAACTTTTGAAGAACAATTACTTTTTAAGCAAACAGTGATTCAAAAGTTAAAAGGTCATCATGTGACGCTAATTCTACATTAAATATACGAAGAATGTAATCTACACAATGAAAAAACAAATACTGCTCTCTATCTGTAGATAAAAGTATTAATTTTTTTTTTTTTAAAGCAGTGTTTGAGTAGGGGGTTGTATTTCATGATAATGAAAATTCATATGGTCTATTTCTATTTTCACTTACTGGTTTTCACATACATAGCAATTAGTTAAACAGCTGAAAAAAAAAAAAAAAACCAAACCTGCCGGATTGTCTTTTTCAGCTGTGGAACCATATTTGTAAAGCACATGTCACTGAGTATTCAGTCTGATAAGACAGATGATTACCAGTGGTCTTTTTGGGGGGGTGGGGACAAATAGAAATGCATAAAAATCCTCTTCCCGACAGCCTGCCCAGGGCCACTTCGAGTGAAGTAGTACACAGTGGCAGTCATCCTACCACCTTGTGAGCACACAATATCCTCACTGGCCTTCAGAAGGCAAATCCCTACATTACTGCAGAGTAGGCATTCGCTTTATTTCCTCATCTGAAACAGCTGTAATTGTCCAAGTCATTCTCTTTTTTTGATAGCTGACCAACTGAGTCGGAAAAATGATGCAAAACTTGAAATACATCAGGATATAAAAAATGCTGCAAATTGTTGTTGCATCCTGAAACTTTTCTTCCTGAACAATTTAGTCTCTATTTTTACATATACCAATAAACATAATTTTAAAGCAAGAATGTTTGCTAGTGTTTATGTTTAGGTGTGCTTACTTCTTCCTCTTCCTCTGAATTAAGATGGCTCAAGAGACGCATAATAAAACTCCAAAATTCAGAGAAACATTTCATTTTCTATTAATCAGCCAGAGGAAACATGAAGTGAAAATAAGAACATATTACTGAGTTCAATATATTAAAATAATCTCAGAAAAAAGTCATTACACATAGTGAATTGGAAACTGTTGTTGACAGATATATGACAGATATACTCCTAGCTAGCCAAAACATAAGGAGACTTTTCATATTCTGTTCGGAAGCAACAATTACAGAAAATAAACAGGAGGCTTTTATATACATTATCACAGTGAGGCATCCCAAGTATTGAGTTTTTCAAGCTTCCTGAAAACAAACTCTGAAAAATCCAGTATTCTTGCAACATTCAATTCGGGCCCAAAAAACCCAAGTCATGATGAATTTTGACTGATGGATAACAAAATGATCAATGTTTACATTACAGCTTAAACAACATGTTTTACTTTGCAATTGGGATGGACTAAAAATACACTAAAGGATCAGTTACAGCATCAAATGTGATTGTGATAATTTAACCATGCTTCATTATCTGTCCCCACTCCAGCTAGTTCATACTAAATCAACCTAAGCAGACTTGAAGTAAGTGGTATCTAATACTCAGATACACATGACCATCGTCTTACCCTACCAGCAGTATCTATCATGAGGCAGAAGATGACTGCATTCTTTCCCACAAGAAAACTGTGCAGGTGACTGTTGCATAGCTGCAAGGATCTCATGAAAGAGGTGCAGTTACAATGCACCAGAACAACTGATTTGGCTGCATTCACCACTCACCTTATTCAGGCCCATAGTTCCAAAACCTTTTGGTGTATTCTCAGAATACAGTACAGAAGACTCAAGATGACTACAAGCAAACTATCCCTGATGAGAGAATGAGATTTACACACGCAGCTCTTCGCGTGTTCCAACTGACAAGTACAGACAACCCTTTCCCTGTAACTGGAAGTAGCACTCTAGCAAGAAATGCCTCAGGTTCCTTACACACAGAGTACACAGACTTACAGAAAATTTGTAAGCTCTTTTTATACAGCATATAGGGATCTTCCGGAATTTATGGCAGGAAAGCGTGGAAGCAGAACTATCAACAGGATCAAAAAAGCATTAGACAAATAAATGGACCACAGGTCCAAAACAGATCCTAAAATAAGAATGGATGTGCCCTCTAAAATCCATAATCAATGATAGGGAGTTGGGGGGCGGTGTAGGAAATAAAGCTCATAAGAGGGGCCGGGCTTGAGCTGCCTCCATAAAGACCTTCTCCTAACTACTACTGCTGGAGACAGGAGTACTTGGCTAGAAAAACAACTGGTCTGGCTCATGAGATTTTTGATGTGCTGAAGTCCTTATGTCCAAGATGCAGACTTGGTGTAGTATGGAGACCAGAAGAAAAATCAAGTATCATTTTATAAAATTTAAAAAACAAAACAAACTTTTTAATTGCTCACCACTAGGGCTACAAATGCGATCGTTATTTCAATCCACTTCCTACATTCCTCCCTTAAGCAAAAACAAGTGATGGCAACTGAGGAGAAAGGAAATCTAATTTCTACTGCAAGTGTTTTGTTTTAAGTAAAAGAATGTCAGTAATGGCATGCACATTTTATGTCCTTCATGAGGCAGGTGATTTTTCAAACTTTGTCTTGTACAGAAAGTACTTGCCTCAGGGGATAAAAGAAATAAGAGAATACAAGAAATTTCCAAGTCCTGCACATATTTGCAGAAGGGACAACACATTTAGTTGCCTAGTAGAAGTAAACTTAATTGCACCATGAAGTTCCAGATCATTGGATTGGAAGAGTGATGAATGAACTTGATGTGAGATTATGGGGTTGAATTCAATTTACTAGGCTGCTCATTAGCATTCGTTACCATATATAATTTGCTCCCATATATAAAATGCATTCATTTAAGATACTAGTGCTCTTAAACCTAATGCATACAATGTATTTTCAAATTAGAGGATCCAAGCACAAATTAGAACCATTTCTGAATATGAATCTGATTAATGTAAAAAGAGTATAGTTTATAAGAACCATATGACTTAATTGCAAAGTCCTTGTCCCAGCAGTGATTTTCTTCTGCTATGATGTTCAACAAATGATCCAGGAAAACAGAAACTCTGATCACCTGAACTACTCACCCAAAACCATTTTGGCAAAAATATTTAACTATAGCACTAGCTCAGAATTTTTCTAAATGTGAAGTGTTTACAGATATTTTCTAAACATACAATATTTCATCACTGAATGTGATGACATGACAAGCTGCAGGATGAAAACAGAAACAGTGTACTTATTTGTCTAGATTACTAGGCCAATTGGCAAAACTGTAAGAAGGGTTTAAGGTTTCCAAGCCTAATGATAGCCCATAGCTATCAGTACAAATAATTCCCATTCCCTTTGTATGTTTTTGAACTAGTACATTATACATCTGAACATACACACAAAAAAGATTGTTAAGTTTGCAAAGCCAGACATTTTAAATTTCAGAAATGCGAAAATTAAGGCTGCTTTGCAGGACCTTAATACTGATAGTCATTACACTTGTAATCGTACTACTTCTGACCCCTCCATCACTCCATGCCTGGGACTAAATGGTTTGTTTTGTCCTTGCTGTTCAGATACAGTATGGAGCAACTTATTTTAAGATGCTGATCTGTTTTTTTTAAATAATGTTTGAATACATTTTCTCAATTAATTTTGTATCATACTCATTGCTATAGTATATTAATCTTTCAAAAAATATTACTGTGACAACCGTCATGAAATAAGAAATATGATTAGGTCTGTTTGAATTATCAGGAACTTAGTCAAAGGAAGAGTAAGCAGAAAGTAGTTGTCTATGCCCAGTTTGATCTTACATTTATCTGTTCATTTGTTTGTTTTCCAAAGTACTTCCCATTACATGTGACCAATATGTATAATGCAAACCCAGAAATGAAAGTGGCACATCCTCTGTGTCACGAAATATAAAGTAGGGATGTGGTTGGAGCCACAGCATGAACAGTGGGAGAAAATGCTTTTCACGGCACTGCAAGTTATAGTGATGAAGGGTAATCGAGAAGATAAAGCCACAATAATTTCCTCGCTTTTGCTCCTTCCCTACACCCAAAATAAGTCTGTATTTGTTACATGGTGTTCAGTTCACTCAAAATGAAGCACTTTGTGTAGCTGCAGCTGCAAGCTCCTACACTTCTGCAAGCCAGGTCTCATGGTTTGAGATTGGATGCACAGAAAGTGATGGTGCAGTACTAGTGAAAAGTTACTTGGCTTGCTCCACAAAGCAATTTAGCAGCAGGTATGGGGATGAATACAATCCTTCAAAATGGCATCCAGCTTTATAAACTATGCCATTATCCCTTTTTTTCCCACTTTTTTCCCTGCGTCATTCACCACATACACTTCGAAATTTGCAGCAAATGAAGATGATTTCTTGTTGGCAACAGCCTCCTTCACTATTCAGTCCCAGTTCAACCCCAGAGCTACAGCCCAATAGTTCATACACATCTGTATTCCTCTGGGCGCATTCCAAGTTTTGGCTTAGTTTAGTACTGAGGTATGTGATACTCCTCTTCTTCTGGAGACATTTCTGCTCATCTTTGTTCATTAGAAAAAACGAAATGGGAAATACTTGCTTTACCAGTGGAAACAGCTGGCATGGACCTATCGCTTTAGATCTACTAGATCTTCACTACTTCAAAGTATTTGTGCAGTGAGCTGTACAAACATGATTTCCTGCTCTACTATTGCAAATAAATTAGGACATAGCATGTAAGTGGTTCCAGATACAGAGGCTGTATAGAGAACCAGATGTCAACAGTTTTACAGCTCCACCCTAATTAGGTTTTCTACTCCTGTAAAGGTCAATCTCAGTTTGTATATTTTATAAATATCTCATCCACAGATAAAAACAAAATTGATATTTTTATAAAAATTTTTAAAAAAAAAGAAAAAAAAGTTGGCTACACTTCTTCATGCTTGACTTCAGTCAGTAAATTCCACTATGTTCTTGTTCCCTAGGTTTCCCTCAAAAAACCCTAGTAACTCATGAGATGCTGGGGAGAAGCTCCGAAAATTTGTTTCTTCCATTGGTTGTCTCTTGCAACTACACTAGCACATGCACTGACTGGTAAAAATTTAATCTCCTGTTACTTATGTCTCCTGAAACTGATTGTCTAAGTATACCCACAGCTCTAAAAGAGCTGTTGGGGTTCCATGAAAAGAATCCTAAAGGTAAAAGACAAAAACCATCAGGTTCCCCAGGAAACAGATTCGTTTTGTGGATACACAATCTAAGTGCCCTCAAGTGCTGGCTGACATTCAGGAAGCCATGAAAGCATGCATGTGCAAACACAGCATACAGTTGATGGAAAAACAAGCACAGAATAGCCTAACTTTGGAAGTGTGTGGCAAATTAAAAAGTTCACAGACAACTATTTCTCCAGGTTTGGAGATCAGATCTGAATGACCACTTCCATCCGGTCTCAAGTGTTTATTTTATTGTTGCTTAACTTACTTTAAGGAATGCAGGAGACTATCCTCATCCAGACAGAAATGTAGAAAATCTGTGCCAGTTACAGAGAGCACTAAGAAAGTTAGTTAGCTTGTTTATAATCAGTAAAAGAATTGTTCTAAAAATAATTATATTCTTAAGATGTATAGTTAAACCACAGTAAAGTTTTATAGTTTCAAAATCTAACCAAGGTAGAAGTGCAGCATTCTCTAAATCAGTTTAAACCAAATTTGTTCTCCTTGAAAAATGCAGTCAAGATTAAGAGACAACACACATTCTGAACTAAAATTGTGTGCAGCATTTTCTTGCATGTTTTTTAGCATACTGTTTCCAAGTTTAATTAAACCTTGTACATTCCATGAAATTTCGTATTTATGCTTGTCTACAGGAGTAAATTACATCCTCTTAACAAAAAGAGTTGTAAATAAAAATATAACTGATATTCTTGTTATGCTCCTCAGCTTGAGATTTAAAAGTTTCTCAACGTAAACTGATCTAATAAGTTGAATCTTTAATTTTGTTGCAGTTTTTCTTTTACAGTCCCTTCTCCATAAAGGCTACAACAGACAAGCCAATATGCTCCAAAAAACTCTACATCTAAACTAGACCTGTATTTCTGTAGTTTAAAAAAAATGGCCGTTGTTCTCAGTTGTAAAAATAAATATTCCCAAAACATAAATACATCCACAGCTACTTTTTCTCATCTAGCTCCCTACTTTTTCCTTTAAGTTACCTATTCCAGTTGTATCAGTCGGTGCTTACTCAACTGACTAATTTCTCATTTCATGACAACACAGCTTCTGCTTCACTATTACCCCAAGAAGGTCACGCAAATTGTAATTCTTTTTTTAATTGGAGAGAGAAAAAAAATGGGTGTAATCAGAAATGATTAGAACCCTAGTTCAGATTCCCTCCACATTTCATGAGACAAAGAAAAACCAAATTAGGTTTAGTGTATGATGAGCAAAAGCACACCCCTTCAGCTGCAGCTTCTTCACAGGCATTCATGCATACTAATATCATAAAAACAAAATGCGAGAGTTGAAGACCCAGAGTATCTGGGTTTTGTTCAAAAGATTTACTATTATAAGCACAAAAACATGACAAACAGTCTTGCTGTATCATAAGGTGTCCAATATACTGAAACATGAACCAATTTGTCCTATTAAAGCACCGTAATTTTCTGCACATTTTTAGACATGCCAATCAATTTAGATCAGAAGATTCTGGAAAACCATTCCAGCCTGTTGCTTTCAACCACAAGGATTTTTCCAGCCTTTGAACAAGCAACCTCATAAATACCAAAAATTTAATTCTTAGTTTTCAACTGAAATACAGTATCTCTTCCCATGTGCAGTATCTCTGTGCCCACTGCCGTACTGCTAAACCTAACCCAACAAGCCTTATTCATCTTAGAGATTTCATAAATAGTTAAGCAAAAACCATGGCTGCACTTTTCTGAATCTTGTCCAACAGGAAAAAAAGACCACTCAGAATCACTGAGACACACATCTGACAAATTTTAGGATGCAAGTGTCAAGCTGCCTGAGTAGGCATTGTTCAACAATCATCCTGTTTATTTAATAGTTCCTACAGAGAATATTATTGATGGATTAAAAGTTGTCACTCAAATGTCTTCATGTAGTCCTGAAATTGACAGGTTCATAAAACTGATTTACACTTTTTGATTTTGGGGAGGAAGGATCACCTTTTAATTTTTATATATATGGATGGATTTCTGTTGATAAGTCCTAATTACATTCATCTATTAAAAAAGACCTCTCTATAGAGTTTGTACAAATTACCATTGCAAAAATATGTAAAAATAGCGTATTTTCATGTTTGGTTAATATGCGAAAAGTTCTGCCAAAGCTTGGTGAAAAACTGTGTAAGGTACAGACATCCTTCAGCGAAAATACAAATGATTTCCACATAAACCAGACAAGATAATCTGCTGTTTCGGATGATCCATAACTTCGCTCAAATCCATAATGTAAAACCAAGTAGTGGAAACTCATGTGGATAAATATAAAATTCATCTTCACCTTTTCTTAAATTTTTCAGACTCTGTTCTTGGTCAGCTAGGGTTGAAATATAGATTTTTTTTTTTTTTTTCATTTTTCTTAAGGGGTCAGCAAGGCCATTGTGACACTTTAAAAAAATTGTAACATATATTCAGTAGTAAAAATAATGCAACATAAACTACTCATTTATTTCCTACTAGTAGCAAGCTGGTGCTTGCTGGTAAGAAAGGAAAATATATACATAATTTTCAAATCTTTAAGTGGGACCAAGAAAAGTGGAAAATGAGAAAATTTCATTTTGAAAGTCATGATACTACATAACTTCATAAACACTCTGAAATTCATTATTTGAATTTAAAGACATTTTTGAATACTCTAACATAACTACAATGAAGATGCCTTCAGATTTATGAGTCATATCTGATTCACTTGTAGCAATCCATTTCAAAAATGGGTTGGAGAATGAATTGAGGAGCTGTAGGAACTTGTAACAAAATATAGCAGTATACACATTTCTAAGCCTTATGCTTTTTTACACACTATTAATTTACATGTTTGAATATTTTTCTCCTCTCTGGATGAAGTGATTACATGCAGATCACTCTCTCATTCCCCCAGAAACAGTCTGATTAATTTTTAAAGCACCATTTTGTCATTAGTTATGGATTTGACAGAAGCAAAGACATCTGAGGCACATTAATGTAGCTTCAGAAAGCAGCGGGTGGAAGATAAACAGAGCCTGAAACTCTGGGACATAAGCAAGTCTGCACACAAGGAAACAGAAATGTGAAAATAAATACAGGTAAAGTGGTAGAAAGAGATGCTTACTTTTTGACTTTTCCCTGGCAGAAGAGAACAAATATCCAAAGACAGTAACCTCTTCTAAATCACGTTCTTGTTTCTACAGCTGCTAGCTGAAATTAGTCTTTGTAGCAATAGTGGCTCACCTACCTGTCTGTACTACAAACTGGCACACAATCATTTAACATCTTTGTCGGCAACATGGATAGTGCAATTGAGTGCACCCTCAGCAGGTTTGCTGACAACACCAAGCTGTGTGGTGCAGTCAACGCGCTGGAGGGAAGGGATGCCATCCAGAGGGACCCTGACAGGCTTGAGAGGTGGGCCCGTGCGAACCTCATGAAGTTCAACAAGGCCAAGTGCAAGGTCCTGCACATGGGTCGGGGCAATCCCAAGCACAAAACCAGGCTGGGCAATGAGTGGATTGAGAGTAGCCCTGCAGAAAAGGACTTGGGGGTATTGGTGGATGAAAAACTGAACACAAGCCAGCAATGTGCACTTGCAGCCCAGAAAGCCAACCATATCCTGGGCTGCATCAAAAGCAGCGTGACCAGCAGGTCAAGGGAGGTGATTCTGCCCCTCTGCTCTGGTGAGACCCCATCTGCAGTACTGTGTCCAGTTTTGGGGCCCCCAACAAGAAGGACATGGACCTGTTAAAGCGAGTCCAAAGGAGGGCCACAAAGATGATCAGAGGGCTGGAGCACCTCTCCTGAGAGGCTGAGAGAGTTGGGGTTGTTCAGCCTGGAGAAGAGAAGGCTCCAGGGAGACCTTGCAGCAGCCTTCCAGTACCTAGAGGCGGTCTACAAGAAAGCTGGAAAGGGACTTTTTACAAGGGCATGTAGTGATAGGAGAAGGGGCAGTGGTTTTAAACTGAAAGAGGGTAGGTTTAGATTAGATGTAATGAAGAAATTCTTTACTGTGAGGGTGATGAGACACTGGAACAGGCTGCCCAGAGAAGCTGTGGGTGCCCCACCCCTGGATGTGTTCAAGGCCAGGCTGGATGCGGCTTTGAGCAACCTGGTCTAGTGGAAGGTGTCCCTGCCCATGGCAGGAGGGTTGGAACCAGCTGACCTTTAAGGTCCCTTCCAACCCAAACCATTCTATGAATCTATGATAACTGAAGACATAGAGCAAATACATATATGCCATGAAGAACACAGGTGCCACTTTTTTTTTTTTTAACAAAAATTTAACCAAGAAATCCAAAAACCTTTTTCCCCCTGAAGATCTACTTCCATAAATATATTCAAGGCTTTTTGTTTCCTTCTTGTATTTAACAAACATTATTAGTTGATCATTACCTAAAAACATGGACAATGGTTGCCAATATGCTGTTCACTTTTAGTAACACAGCCAGTCAGAGAAGTCTCCAACAAGCATTTATCTTTCTCCATGCAACTGCTGCCCAGAGCCTTCCTGGGCTGAATTCACCAAACCTCATTTGCACTTGGAAGCCCTGGACCTAGCTAGTACTTGAACACCACTCAGGAATCCTTGACACCACACATAGCCCAAATAATCAAAACTCAGTGAACATCAGAGTATAGATACCAGATACACCAGGGAGGGTAGGGGGGAGGAAGTCTGAAAGTAAGACTGTAACAACTGAGAATGTTGCCTAGAACATTTACACAAAGACAAGAGACCAGAGAAGGAAGGTCAAGTGAAGAACAGAACTTAAAGTCCTTTTTCATTTTTCAGGAAACATACACCTATGCTTCTGCAATCTTAACATGAACTAAATTCAAAGAAATGACAAAACTTTAACTGTAGAACAGAACACTTCCCTTAATATTGATATAACTCAGCATGCCCAAGTAGATTGTTTATATTTTTGTAAGTGACATTTAATGGTTTCGTGCTCTGTTACGCTTCCTTGTGTATTATATCTGTAGTAAATCACTAAGTTAGATCTTTAGTAAATTATGTCCCCAGGTATGTATCTGGAAACACTGCTGATAAAATTCAAAATTGTTTCTGC
The DNA here is from genome assembly GCF_000737465.1 of Haliaeetus leucocephalus. NCBI lineage: Eukaryota > Metazoa > Chordata > Aves > Accipitriformes > Accipitridae > Haliaeetus > Haliaeetus leucocephalus. Next base: position 8,397,248 of record NW_010972853.1, read on the forward strand.
AAGCACAAATAAGTGAGGAAAATCAATTTTCTGACAGAAAGTAGAACTTTCCTGATATAGCCATTAAAAACACAAATGTTTACTGAAGTGCAATCACGGGTAGAAAAAAAGATATTGCCTTCAGCAACATTTCTTTTGGTGAACAGATAAAGTTACTGAGTCAAGACTACATGCTGAATATTTACTGTATTAGTTTATTTTTAGATGGTTTATGAACTTTGATAGACTACTCTTTCTATACCTCCAATCGATATAAATTAATTTCAGAATTATACTTTCAAATCCTGCAGGTATCACAAGAAACCTCAAAAACTCTATCAAATCCTGCAAGAAGTTATTTTTCATCTTTGCATCAGTGCACTATTCATAGAGCCAGTCCAATAAGCTAAGTAATATGCAGTATTGCGTACAACAGCAGCATGGTCCCCTCAGTAGCATGGTCCAGAACTCTTTTTTGAGCAACTCTCTTTGACAGGATTTAGAAAAAAAAGTTGTGGGATTTGCATAAATCACAATACAAGCAGACAAGCATGTGCCAGTCCAAACATATTTGATCCCATAATAATAAATCACATTAGTCTATCAAATTTGCAGACACCTGCCACAAATCACTCACTGAAACACTCCAAAAATCCTTCAGGACAGGAGTCCAAGCAAAATGGCTAAATTTCCAGAAGTCTGACTGTCAACAGTTGACACACTCCACTAGCATGGCAGAAGCCACTGTTTTCTACTCCTGTTCCTTAACTTATTACACATAACAGTTGAGGTTGGAAGGGACCTCCAGATGTCATCTAGTCCAACCTCCATGCTCAAGCACAGCCACCTAGAGCCAGCTGCCCAGGACCATGTCCAGGCAGCTTTTGAATATCTTCAAGCACAGAGGCTCCACAAACTCACTAGGCAACCTGTACCCATGCTTGGTCACTCTCACCACAAAAAAAAAAAGTGCTCCCTGATGTTCAGACAGAAGGTCCTGTGTTTCAGTCTGTGCCCACTGACTCTTGTCCTGTCACTGGGCACCACTGAAAGGAGCCTGGCTCTGTCTTCTTTGCACACTCCCTTCAGATGTTGGTACACACCGAGATCCCCCCTGAGCCTCCTCTTCTCCAGGCTAAACAGTCCCAGCTCTCTCAGCCTTTCCTCATAGGAGAGACGCTGCCGTCCTTTAATCATCGTCATGGCCCTTCACTGAACTCTCTCCACTATGTCCATGTGCCTTTTGCACTGGGGAGCCCAGAACCGGACACAGCACTCCAGGTATGGCCTCACCAGTACTGAGTAGAGGGGAGGGATCACCTCCCTCGACCTGCTTGCAATGCTTTGTCTAATGCAGCCCAGGATACCATTAGCTTTCTCTGTGGCAAGGGCACATTGCTGGCTCATTGCTGTTTAAAAAAATGAGGAAGTAGTGACAAAACTCCACAGTAAACATTAAACACACAGAAACATGTACAAAACCCCAAGAAATAGGATAGAGAGATGGCTACTCATAGTAACATTACAGGAGAAAAACAATATGGGAGACCTCACACAGAACAGCTTAATACACAAAGTATGGAGAATAAACCAGATGACATGGATGTTCAAATGCATATTGAGACTTCATTAGCTTGTGAAATGGCTCATATGATTCAAAAATGAGCCATATCAGTCTTCTAAATAGCCAGCAGACTAATTCAAAGCACAAAACTGAACTTCTTGGGGATTTGTGAGAAAAGTACAGCAGGACACAAACACATCTAGGTTAGTGGCTTGGTCTACTGAAGGGATTCTTTCAGGTGCAAATGCCCCTTGCATCCATCCTTAGGAGTTACACAGTACACAGTGAAACAACATCACCAGTGCATTCAGCACAGCTTCCCCTCCAGTGGAACCAAGTTGGAATTCATGCACAGGAGCACTGCACATGCAAGGTGGACAAAAGATATCTACCATACCAGAAAAAGTGTTCTTCTCAAACCTCCCTGAGCAGTATGCTCCATGTCCACGCACACAAATCCTTACAGAAATCTGCTTCGCATCACTCACAGACATGTTGTACACACCTAGGACCAACACCTGGTGCACATTTCCCACAGGTGATAAATACGCTACGTGAATGTATGCTCCTAGACCTGTAACAGACTGCACAAATACAATGCTAGTGCCTTTCTCTTTGCATTTTACTGGTCACTAAGGCACCAAATTGTCCCTCAAGTTCTTGGAATGCATTGGTAAACATTATTAGAAAGTAAAGAAAGTAGTAAAAGGCTCTTCAAATTCTGAATACAATCAATACAAAGGAAATGACTGAGAATGAGAAGGTGAAAAGCACTTTGGCAAAGAGCAACTACAGCATGAGGGAGTTCACATTCCTCAGAGACAGGAATTCGAAGAATAAAATGAAAGCAATGGCCTTGAAGTCCTCAATAATCTCAGAGCTGAGAAAAGTCTGAAGAATCCAAATCTGAAGTTCCACTAAAAAATTAAACATGCTGAAGAAAAAACAGTAAGTGTACTAAAAGACTGAACTAGGCAAATCATGTGGTTTTAATTGACCTCAAACATAAAAAGACGACATTCAGAAAGTGGAAACTTAGTTTAATTAGGAAGATTAAGTACAAAACAACACTATAAACATTTAAGGCCAGACCAAAAGAAAAAAGGCACAAGACTGCATTAGTAAAAAGTATCAGCAATAGCAAGTAATAATTTGACTACAGTTGTATACTCTTAAACAAATGAAAGTTTGCCTGCTACTCTGTAGAGAAAGCAGTGATATCAAAAAGGCTAAATTTTCATATGTTTTTCTTCATCGAGTTTCATTAAAGACATTGCCAGAACAAAGATGCCTAACCCAGGCCGGAGAAAAAAGAAATCAAGAGTACTCATGCAAAGTAGATGTTTCAAAAAAGGATGACTTTGAAGAACTTCATATAGCAGTTTATAAAACAATTCAAAGCAATTCTATTAACATTTGGCAATTGCATTTGAAAACTCATGAATGAATGCAATAAGGTAGGACTTAATGGAAGACCATTAGATATAAAAATCAGGGGAAAAGAGAGGAATCTAGAAGTTACAGACTGGTCAGCTTTCATCCTAAAAGTACTGGCTCTTAACTATCAGATTACTTTGATGAAGGTGGAAGACAGAAGTTAGGTAGCAAACAATCTAAATCTGCTAAGAACAAATTATTACAAATGAAATCTAACTTCTCTGACAGGATAGCATGAGCTGTAGAGTTAAAGGGGAAGCAGCAAAAGTCATGTATTTTAACTTTAACATGTTTTCAGATACTGTTTGACAAGATATTCTCAAAAGCAAATTTGACATTACTCATCTGAAATTGCCTTAAAAAAGAGACAAAACTGATTGGATAGCTAGACCCAAATGGAGTACTTAGCACTGTCAGAAAGCAAGGAAGCACTGAAGGAGGCTGAGAAGGGCAGGTTCCAAAGTGGAACCTGGTCTTAGTCCAGTTCTTTACAAGGATTTCAGTAACTATCTGGATGATTGGTTGGAGAAAATTCATACCAAATTTTCATTCTATATGAAACCAAGATGGACAGCAAACTCATTAAGAGACAGGAATAGAATTCAAAAACATCTCAAAAAAATGGAGAAGTGACTTGAAGAAACAAGGATGAAGTTTTACAGGGATGTGTTACTGAAGAAACAGTTTGAGAAAAGTAAGTGTGAAGAACAACAGGTTAACTAGCACTTCTTCAGAAAAGGATTCAGGGATTACATGCTGAATATAAATGAAGACATAAATTTTGAAAATATCAAGAATAACAGTAGGAAAACTGATATTGCTTCTCTAAAAACCATTTCTTGACATCTCATTCCACCTCTAAAGAATCATTAAATAGATGCAGGCTCATGTCTGGAGGGCAACTATTATGTTAGCTTATTCACATAGGCTTGTTTAACAAGACCTTAATCCCATACTCAACAGCAGACTAGCAAAACCAAATTACACAGATGAAAATTTTACATGGAAACAGGTACCTTTAGAATCTATTAACTTCCTCTTAGCAACTGAGAGCATTGTAAGAGTCAGTTGATTTCATCTCATTTTTGGCCTTTGTTCAATTTACCTGCCAAGTATGCAGAGTTATTTGGTTAGTTCGTGGATTGGGACTTGGCAGGCCATGGAGAGTACCATGAACTCTGTAAAAATATTTGATTTCTTCAATATATAGGCCAATTACACCTAGTTAGATTTTGCATGATCAGAACTATTCCATCATATAAAAAAAGTTCAATTTCATACAGCACTGCAAATCTCTCCCTCTCTATCTCTCACCCTAGATAACAGTTCCATCTGACAGTTGCTACAGTGCAGATCAGTATATACTAGGTAGTTAAAAGTGTATTAATGTTTTTTAAAATGGAATTTTTGTAAGCACAGGTATAGCACATCACTAACCAAACCCTCCTCTTACCAAAGACCTATTTCCTTGTGAATGACAAGTATTAGGAAGAAATTATTCCTAGAGGAAAAGTGTTAGGTTGTTTGTTGTCTTTTTTTTTTTTAAACACAGGCCTCCATGAAAATTCTTTTTTCATGTATTCTATCTATTATTTAAGCCCATCTCTTAGAAGACATTTTTCTTGGTACATAGCTTATCTGTTACCTCATGAAAGAGCAGATATAATCTTTGGCACTTTGGCAAGTGTCTTCAACTAGCAATTGCAAAAATCTTGTATCAAAAGATGATATGTCAGCTAAAAAAAAAATAAATCATGTCCAACCTCAATGATTCTGTGTGGTTCTGTCACAATCTGCTTAAAATAAAGTATACAAGAAAATAAAGAAAAGTATTTTTCTTAAAACTTTAAAAAAAATAGTATCTTTGGCATCAACACAAATGAAACCGTACTATTAAAAACACATAAGCTAAGCAACTAGGTTTAGTTGCAGCTCTCGCATTAGGCTAAAACTAACTTCTACTTGTGGTGTAAACAAACATGTAAAAATAAAAATAAGATGCATGTCCTTACTTGAAATTCTATTTTTATAAACATCCACAAGCAACAAAAAAAACACCACAAAGACAGAAATATAGTCATGCTTATTTTTCTTTATCAAATACAGTTTCTAGAAAGGCTTTTTGAATGATTTCTTTGACCATAAAAAACTGATTCTGCTGGATCTTCTATACTATTATGGATGTTACAGTGAAAATTTCAAAAAGTCAAATGTACACTGCAAATGACAGCAAAGCAACCTCATTTTTCACATACCCCAAATTCATTGCCTCAGCAGTACCAGTCACTTTTCATTGAGCTGCACTAGTCTATGTAACAGAGATCATGCGCTCTCTCTCTCTCTCTATGTTGTTGGGCAGGTGTGCTCCAAGGTGCACAGGGGACCTCTCAGAGCACAGCCTGTATCCCCAGCCTCCAAGAACGCAGCCATAGCACTCCCCTGCATCTGAACCTGGGAATGATTCCCAGTCTAGCATAGAAGAAACCTATGTTAATGTAGCTTTTACAATGCACAAATAATATCAGTGGTAAGTTACGCACTTTCAAAATATTCCATAATGTTTTCCACATGCATTTTAACTATATTGCATCCCTCGTTCTCTAACAACCTTTTAGCCAGTCTGCAGAAAGCAATATTATGTAATGAAAATTTAGGAGAATAGTGGGAAGTAATTGACAATTTCTTTTAGCAATCATGTATTAATATAATGTATTTGCTCATCTTTATTTATGCAGTATTTTTTAGCTTATTCGAGATGTTTTAGAGAGTATTGTCAGCAGTCATTTTGCTTGATTTCTCTGAAAAGTCACACTAACTTTAAAAAAAAAGTAAAAGTCATCTTTAATTTTCATGTTTCACTAACAATGTAAGTGGTTTATATTATTTTATATTTATGACCATTCAGGTAAAAGAATATGTCCAGCATATGCTTCAGGACACGATTTTGTTATTATATGGATTCCAAACAAATATATATGTACACAAATAACTTTGATAGCTGTTTTTTAATTAGGCACCCTTCATTTTTTGTCCAGCTTTCCCACCCAAGTCACTGCATGACAGCCTTCAGTACTTACTTTCTAGAAGAACATTTACTTGCAGAATTTTTCTTTCACCTATTCATTGTTGTGTGACTTTAAAAAAAGCACAAGTTGTCACCATGTCTTGACATGAAACTGCAAGAACAGAAATTGGACCTTTCATTATGAACGCTCTTTTGCCTGAAGAATTGTTTCACAGAGTATTGTACAGTTACATTTTCTGTATGACAGCCCTGTATCTGCCTACTCCCATTTTCCAAGCAATGAGAGAAAATTAATTCCATAATGGAACTTGGCAAAAAAAATCCAAGTTTAAAAATTTTATTTCAAAAGCAGTTCCACTAATTTCTTGGAAAAAATATAGAAGCATCAACCTAGTTAATGTTTACAAATCTGACATTTGTCCTATGAATTTCAGTATGCTTGGGTTGGGGGGGGGGGATTGTACTATATCCTTAGTAGTCCAAATGTATACTGCAGCCACAAATATTTGTACAGAGTTGTCCTCATATATGGATAACACCGCACAAAATAAAAAACTATCACTTTACTACATAAAATAATTAAAAATGAGAAGTAGGAATACCCTATTCTTGTATAACTAAGCTATACACACAATATATTCTAAAATTAACAAAGTTTTAACTACTATCATTATACTTTACCAAAATAATCCTAATAAAAAGCTTCTATCAGTGTAAAAAGTGTAAAGACATACTTTAAAGTGAGTTGTAATCCAATCTAACCATGGTTTTATGGAGCAGGTGAGGTTGTATATATACATGTAGGAAGAAAGAATTATTATAAAGTGTCTTTAAAGTATCATAGATACTTTTATTTTCTGAAAGCTCTTGTTTAGATGCACATTTACCCTTTATATGATATCTTCATTCAAATTTTGCAATTATGAATCTCAGACAACAATACTTTGTTGCAGAGTTTTAAGGGGTTCTGTTCTTTTGATGTTTTCTTTTTGTTTTGCAGGGCTTCTTTTCTAAAAAAAGAAAAAAAAAAAACCACACAGATTGTGTTGTCTAAAAGTGCATATTGGAACAATACAAAAAGATGCCAACACATCAATCTGTTGTGAGAAGGGGCAAGAAAAGTGATCTTGCTCATGTAAGAAAAATGCCAGTTAGGATCTGCCTGTCATGCAAGAGTCATAGCCCAGATCCTGAGATGCTAGGAGAGACAGTATGATGAAAGACATTTAGAATAAATAACTAATTTAGGAAAGCTCATTAATATTCTATCAATATTTAAGAACTTGCATATAACTAGGGAACCTACAAACAGCTCCTTTAATTTTGTCTGCTGAGCCAAATTAGAAGGCAAAAGAGAATCTAAGGATGCACAATGATTTGCATCCATTTAACCTCGTAATAATAAAGCTTGATTTCCAATGCATTTGTCTCATGATTGTTTGTAAATTCTGATGTAAAATTTTCTATGCTTAAGCCAGTTGAAATATCCGTCTCCCATATGAATTCTCTGCAACCTCATAAGCCTGAGCCCCAGAGCAGCCTACCTTCAGTCAGGTTACTTGGCTCCTTGTTCTACTCAAATGTTGGTCTCTGAAAAACAGAACTTTCTCTTTGATATTTCTAGTCTTCCATCAAACGTAACTGAACCCAGCCAGTGGGGGGCGGGGTGGGGAGGGGGGAGCAGAAATGACAGAGCAACAAACATGTAAAGTCTTAGACTTAGAAAACCAAGATCTAGTTTCTTTCAATAGTGTCCACTCCATCCACCTGTCATTTGTTCCCATTCCTCCACTGACCTTTCAGAGCAGCTCTGCAGTAAACTGGACCAGCTAACTGATAGAGGAAAAGTTAAACACATGCTTAAGTGCTACATACATAACACTCAGTTCGAAAGAAAAACTAAGTGTTCTGAAAACCCAAACATATACATACTGAGCAATTATTCTAATCACTATTATATGAAACAATATAAAAAAAACTGAGAAACATATAGTTAAACAGAAACTCTGACTTACTAAACTAAAAAGCCTTTGCTGTCGAATTTTTAAATACCAAGAAAAATTGTAAACAGTAGAGAACACTAGTGTACCTAAGCGAACGGAATTATCTTTACAAACAACAGAAGATTATAATTTCTCTTTTTTAACTTTTTTCCTCTTTAACTATATTTATAGGAAACCCAAGCATGAAGATACAAGCAACTTAACATTATTTCTAGCCTTTCCCTAGAGGCTTCAAAGAGAATTAAAAAAACCACAGAAGTTGATTTTGAAAAATATAAATCCATAAAATACTATGTAAAAATAGTACTTGACTTCCAAAACAAAAAGAAAGATTAAATGGCATAATAAAGCACATAAGGGAAACTGCAACTATTTGCAACTTCATGGAAATTCAATATAGAATAGATAAAACAGATTCCAATATGAATCTGCAAGCTGTGGTTGCCAATATTACCACCTAAGAAACTGCAAAGGAGGAGTAAATTTTGAGTATTTTATTGCACAAAACTACAGACTGCTAACCAGAAAATGTAAATTTTACTTACTAATGGAAAGAGGGGATTTTTATCCCTTGTAGCTGCAGAATCAAACAGGTTGGAAGAGACCTTGGGAGGTCATCTAGCCCAATCTGCTGCTTAAAGCAGGGTCAACACTGAATTCAGATGAATTAGAAAGCTCTAAATTAGAAAACTAAAGGTGTATGGGCCCAAAAAGCTGAGTCAACCGCAACAGTAAGAGTTTACAGCAGCATCTTTCTGATGACTATGACAATTGTATGCCCCCCTTCTGATAATAATGGGCTGCTAAAAATAATTTTCCAGTGAGGTTTTAACTGTTATAATGTAATTCCTCACTTACACATCAGTGAAGTCACAAGAAATGTGAAGCTGCAACAAAAAGGTTTTGGCCACTTTTTTTTGTTTCACTGGCAATGTGATGGTGTCACAAATCATCATTTCTACTCTTCTTTTATCATCCTTCTTTCTTAGGGGAAGACATCACAAACTCCTTGTTTCAATGAACAAAACAACCTCTGGGATAGAAAGTCTTCAATAAAACATTCCCTGTCATATGCTTCAAAACAGAATCTTTCACTGAACAAAGATTAAAAAGAAGAGAAGTCACCTACCCTTATCATGCTGTTTCTGTATTTTTCACTAGGAAAACCTCAGTGACATTTTACTCTGATAATATGAGAGCTATTTTCGGCTCCTTTAAAAATCAGAAAACTATAGAAATTTCCAGGGCACCAGGAGCTGAAGATGACTTTTGAAAAAGATGAAAAAAAAAAAAGAAAAAATCTCTCCTTAAAATTAGGAATTAATTTGCAGGATTTTTTTTTAAACAAAGAAAAAATAATAAAGAAAAAATCTTATTTTTCTACATAAAAAGTAGAATTTGATGTATTAAAATGTTTCAAATGACTCAAAAAAAAGTTATGTGAAAGCACCTTGTTTTTTCCTGCAAACTGACACATTTTCATGCCTAGAAACACCTGAAACACAAATTTGTATATCCATATTCTGATATAACCACAAGAAGGAAGAATAAAAGTTTCAAAAACATCCAGTAACACTGTCATTTCAAAGGCTCTTGCATTGATAAAATTTATCAATACAAGAAATGATTCATCTTTTCTTTTCTTGAAAGAGGTAAGATAGGCTTTCTTGACATTTGCTTTCTGTCGACATTTTAGTTACATTTTTCTATCTAACCAAAAAATCCATTAAAAAAGTAGTCTCTTCCACAGTATATCTCTGTGGAAAATACTGAAGAAGAATACTAAGAAATTACAAACGATAAAAATTTAACAATAGACTGGAATGAAGGGCAACTTCTTTGTACCAGAAGAAACTATAATAAATACAGACCCAATTGTAGAATTAGCACAAAATACGAGTATTTGACCCAAGAATTCATTCACAGAATTCTAACAAGACTTTCATGATCAGAAAGATACCTAGAAATGTATTTTACACCCCATACAAATTTATCACACAATTTAAAACCAAACCTCAAAATACATTGTAGTCAATACTACTATTAATTCATTGTAATCCTTTTTAATTGTTATTTACAACTAGCAAGTATCTATATATTAACAGTCATCATAGCCTAACATTTTAGAAACATTCTAAGGATATATTACATAAATATTCATCAATATTTCTGGTTGTATAGACACATCTTTGTGCCGTAAATTCTAAGATTGGTCAAAAATCACTTACAAACCTCTACATATGAAATTCTTAAATATTTTACACAGAGTAAACAATACTGTTAAGATTATTCAGTCAAAATCCTGCTTTATTCATATTTAGTCCTCCTCAATATCAATATGCCATTCAGAAAGGGAAACTAATATGTTAGGGAAGGATGTAACTTGTTCAGTGGCATCCATGGCCAGCAGGAGTCAGAGAAATGATCAAATACACGTTTCCCAGATTCAGTATTTTCTGTATCCGCCAATACCACAGTTTGTAAAGCCAGCACAAAAATGCCCTTCAATACACCTGAACATGCAAACTTCAAAGTGTTAACACTTATATTATGCTTGTTTACAATTCTAATACAAAGGATTATTTCCTCAATACAGACAAAATAATGTGTGCACAGAGAAAGCAGTTCTCTCGTAATGCTACATTCTCATACATAAGCAATTCTTTATATGTCTAGAGAAAGACTAAAAATAAAATTATGCTAATTTAAAACTTCATGTATTTTCAAAATGTTGCAAAGGTGGTAGATCATTTAAGTCATAAGGATCTGAATGCAAACTTTGGAATCAAATAATAGCATCAGTCTTAGATTAAAAGAAATGAAATAGTTATTAATCTTTATAAATGTATTTGTCATTATCATGAGGTTCAGTCTTAAATACTTTTTTTTTTTTAACTCTTGTCTTACTGTTTGTCTGTACTTATATAAGCATGATATCAACATGTCAAGTAACATTCAACATTCGTTTCCGATTGAAACACTTCAGGAGAAGAAGGGGGTAACAATCAAGCCACGCTAGTGAGAGATTTTTATGCACTCCTATTCAAAAGATGGAAATTAAGCTTTGACTTGCCCTTTGTGAAGCCTCTCTCTTGTTATATAATGATTTTTGTTGTTTTCAGAACCTCCCTCCTGTACTGCTAAACAGAGAGGAAAAATGGTGACATTATTACTCAAAAATTGATTCCTTAACAGAAAAAAACATGCTTCCTAAATTAAAGGTAAACAATGCAGCTTCATTCATCAGCAACAGATGAGATACACTCAGTATTTTAGGGATACCCATGAAGGGTTTGGTTTTTTTTTTCCTTCAGATCCTTTCCTGAGGCATCTCCAAATAGATTCTGGCAAGTTTTTACATATTGATTATTTACCCCTCAAATAAGGAAGCAGACATTTGCGGACCTTTTAAACTGACCATATGAAGTTTTTTGCTCTTAGGCCATCTTTGAACAAACAGGCCTGATTTTCAGCAGCTTTAAAAGTTTAGAAATTCTTGTTTTGCACTTCAGCCTTCAAAAGGGATTTCATCCTTATTCTCTTATCTACATTATACCCAAAAAAGTGAAACTTGTAAGACTGCTACAAATTTGTTTTTCCTCTTGTAACAACATAAAGCACTTACTTCTGGGTAAACCAAGGTATTTAACAAAATTATGTGACTGCAGTATGCAATATTACTTTGAATGTTACCAAAATGTTAACATTCTTAAATTTAAACATATAATTGCACATACAATTATGTGCCATGTGTGAACGCATAGCACGTTACGATAATGTTCAAAAATCAGCAGCCAAATTTTAGCTTAGACTGTATGCCTTTAGTTTACTCAATGGTTGTCTACCAGTCCAAGATATTAACTTTAGATGCCTAAATTACATAGTGTGACTATTTTATAAGAGCCTGTTAAGAAGCATGGGAAAAATGAGCAAAGGTGGAGGAGGAAGAGGAGGAAAAACAAGAAGTAATAAAACAAACAGTAACTTTAGCTTTCCCGTTACCTTGGCCTTCCCTCGAAGCTCTAACAGCAAGGTGGGGTCTAAATAATGCATCTTTTTTCCTGCAGAACATTTCTAACATACACACGTCCTCCCTGCGAGGACAGATAAATCAAGGATGTCCTCATCAGTTCACTTCTCAAGCAATACATTATCTTCCTTCCTTGAGAAATTACACATTGTTCCACTTAAAGCAATCTTTGCAGCAGATGGGTGTATTACTTCATTTTATCATTCCTTCCTTTCATCTCTGCACAGACAGACCCCTCACCATTTCACGAGGATAGATAACTCAGCAGGTCTCTCCCCTATGTAACACTATTTTTTATTTCTAAGCCATAAGATTTTAGGTCTTTATTTCATACTGAAAGGGCTGGCGGTTTTTACTAACCACAGGTTTCCATGAGGAACTTCTGTGCTTATGCGCACAACCTAAGATGGATTTCTCATTTTTGAAAGGTACTGCTGAAAAGCTGCTGGTTTTAATGCTGAGGTATCACTCCATATGGTTTAAGATGTGGTGTAATAACCAGCTGTCCAGTACACCTTCACTGCAAAGTACTGAAGGGAGGGACTGTTTCTCTGTACACAGTACAGCATACAATAAGGCTCTATCATAATACAGGCTCCTTAATATCTATTAGGTGTTAATGCAACAAACATACACACATAAACAAAGACTCAAAAGCACCATTAGAAATAGTGTTTTCCAGCTGTTTTCCACCTCCTCTTTAGTAAGTATACATAAAAATTAAAAGTTATAGCTGATAGTTATCAGATATAAATTTTAGGTTTTAAATATTCAAATCGGAGACAAACAAGAGACTACAGATACAACACAAAGCATGAAGACAAAAAACATAGACTGATTAAAGCTATATATAGGCTGTGTCAACTGCTGAACAAATTTTAGCTGTGTCTGATAGGGGAATGCCACTACTTGATCTCGAGTATTAGTTTAATTATTGACAATGATGAATTGCATACTCTTGAGAATCACAAAAACGTCGGCACCTCTGGAAGTTATCTAGTCTGACTTCTCACAGCAGGAGTATCTCCAACATGAGGTTTTGTTTACCCAAGTCCAAAAACAAAGGATGAAGTAAGTTTCCACCACCTTTCTGGGTAGCTGTTCCAGTACTGCACTACTCTCCTAGCAAAGTTTTTTTTTCCCTAATGTCCAACATGAATCTCTTTCAAACCATAATTTGCAGTCATTGCTCTTTGTTTCAGCCTCTGTCACTAGCTAGAAGAGTTTAGCTCTATCACCTTTGTAACTCCTCCTAAAGTACTTAGTTCACATCAAGAACTAATTCAGCACTCAAACAGCTCAGAACCTCCTCGGTTCTGTGACAGCTGCCAAATAAAAGAAATCAAATGGAAGGAAGAAAGAGGAGGTTTACATTGCATGATCATTTAACCTAGATTAAGAACTGAAAGTCAAGACACTGGCATTTGTTTGTAGGTTTGAAAAATGTGTCATTCTCTGGGTCAAGTTCACGTGGCATGAAAACAAAAAGCATGATCATAAACACAGAATGAAGATATATGTTTCTGGATGTAGAACACAAGTATTTTATTTCCCAAATTGTTTGATTTTGCCATATTTTCTGCCTAACAATCTGTTAGCTGGTTACCTGAACTCTTTCTGCTACAATGACTTATCAAGCTTCTTGTGACAAACAGGCCAGCAGACATTCTGTTATATGAGAAGGATAACATACAGACAGCAAAGTTTAAATTTCCTTGGGGAATGAAGATAAGAACACATAGCCTAGAATCGAGATCCTCTCCCCTAATCTAATCCCCCCACCCCCACACAAACACACACAAACTCTTAGCAGATTGTTTCAATTTTCACTCCACTTTTTTTTTTTTTTCCTAAATTTTTTGTGTAGGACAGCCAACACTTTGGGAAAAAACACAGTGAAAACTATGTGGGTTTGGAACTGGACAGACTCCGACTCATATTCTACATACTTTGCGGCATTCCTTCGTTAGAATGCATAAGTTCACACATATTGCAAATATCTGAAAGGTTGCATTTTATGATTAGTGTACAATTTTCACATTTTCCTAGATGTAGTTGATTTTGCACGGCAATATGAAATCCTCAGACTGATAAGATCAGCACTTACAACACTAGACAGCATGGTCAGCACATCTAGAGTCACATCACGAAAACAGAGAGCAAACCTGTAATGCAACCCTTTAAAGCTGATGCAGAGGGGGACCGAACTCCAGAGTCAAATGTCAACATTATTACAGCTACACTGAAAACAGTGTTGGTAACTCATACTGTCCTCCTTATCAGTGGGGTTTCCTTCACCCCATGGACCCTCATCCCATGGCTCAAAAGCACAATTTAAAAAGTTTAAATCCCATAAACAACCCTTTGTGGGCCAAAGATCTATGGGGCTTTCAGGACTGTTTCAGTCTGAATATAGACCCTAGCCTAGCATCCATAAGTTACATAAGGATATACGGTGCTGCAAAGAGGGAGACCATGGTATGCTTTACCATTACGGTCCACATACATTAGTAATTCCTATTTTTATGTAAAAGGATTTCTCAGGTGGTAGGAAAAAGATTAGGCAATATGGAAGTTGCTGGTTTTAAAGATAAGCAAACTGCCTCATAGCCAGAATGTTGCTCCCAGTGCCAGCTGTGCCTTGTCTGCGCTTTTTCAACTGACAAGATGCTAACAAAAACTATTTCTTACACTGTTTCTCAAGGTTGATTTTTTTAATAACTTGAAGAGAGAAGAAACAGAACTTGCTTTCAGACTGCACAGGTGATGTTCAGATATGGTTCTTTTAAAGTGTACAAGACAGAGGTTTAGAGTTGGCAACCATGGTCATGGTTTGCAGCTTCTCTTCGTACACTTTGTGCTTAAAATTACATTGGAAAGACCTTTTTATGCTGACCACTAATAAAAGCCTCTAAATGCCTCTTTTGTTTGAGGAAACAGCCAAGATCCAGATTAGATGAAGTATGTTCATGTTTCTTACTTTTAAAATCTGATATTTGACAAATTTTCATCAAAATAAATAACCAGCTACATTATAGCTTTAACGTCATAACACTGTTTCTGAGCTGGTTCTGACTGCAGAAGAGGCACACACAGCACGCTATGGCTATGTAAGAGCACAATCGCAATAGCAATATACATGTTGCATGGCGGGAGAAATGAAAGCTTACCTCTTGACCAAGTTTTCCTCAGCTGAAGAAGAAAACAAAATTACAAGGAACAAGCAAAAGGAACCCACAAATACATGGAGGAAGAGAAAGCAAAAGACAGCGATATACACTGCAATTTATGTTTATGTCTGTGCATGTGTCATTGTAATATGTCCACATTATTACCTCTACATTATAGCATGATACATTATGCTACCTTTCTAACCTTCACATGTTGTTCCAGCAGATAAAACTAGAAGGGGATTTAGAAAGCAAAAATCTGCTTTGTGAAGTAGCTGACTTGAAGTGCATACTTCAAGATTTTATCCTTTAAAAGTTCAAAGACAGATATGTACAAGTTATTTTAAATCTAATACACAGTTTTTGAGTGACAAAGTCTATCATCATCTTAGACTGCTACATGGATAAAAATATTTAAAAGGAAAGAAAAGTCCCAAAAAGCAAGAAACCATTTAGCAGTACTAAATATCTTGTATGCGGAAGAAGAAAATTGAAAGCCTGTGAAAGAAATCTGGCTGGGTCTGCAAAATCCTGGACATTCACAAGGATGCCACAAGCCAGGAGAAAGTAAACAAAGGTGATGTCTGGGTAGAGCCCCAAGAAGTTCATGCTGGGCATCCAAGCTTATGCCAGTTGAGTGCCCCACCAGCCAAGCATAGAAAGGCATTGCATCAAAAGTCTCGTCTCACAAAGTGGTAAAACACAATGAAGATAATGTGTATGGAAAGAAAATCACTGTCAAAGATGAGGTAAAAGATATCTCAACAAAATGGGGAATTTTTTTTATTTTTTTTTATTCTCATATAACCTACATTCTTTTGGGGTTAATGAGAAATGATAACAAAATTCAGGTAGCCTTTCTAGCAGAACCCCTACATTCAGCCCTCTGTAAGAGACATTGAAGTCTGACACTGAAAAATGAAAAAAGTATTTTACTCAAACACACCCTAAAGCAGATTTCAATTCAGTCCCAAAACTGACAATTTGACATTATGCAAGAAGGATATAGTAGCTCCAGAAGACAACTTGTAAGAGTCCTCCTCCAGTCGGCAAGAGCCAAATACAAGTCAACTGCTAGCACTGACTAAAGACACACATACAACCACACTGTTGTATGGGGAGGATTAATCAAGCATTTCTAGAGAATAGATCACCTACACTTTGAATAAACACTTGGGAGAAATATTTTATTTATATACTTAATTGCGTTTGTATAACTGTAGCCATATTCCATAAAGTCAACATAAACCTATCTGATGTCAACCAGAGGGCAAAGTCAAGAAGTTAGTGATGGCCTCTAGCACTGTACAGAAGCAATTTTAAAAAAACCTACAAACAACACATGTGTTCATCACAGGTTGCTTGAGATGGACAACTCTCGGTCTCACTGTACTTAATTTGTCTTTATGAGTTGTAATTTTTAATTTCACACAGCCACCTTAAAAATTCCACAGATGTCCTTAAAATAATTGCTAGCACAGCGTCACTAAAAAAGAAAAAAGGCAAACATACATTTGGCAAAAGTTTTTAATTTAAATAGTTTCATATACAAAATACAGTAAAAATAAGAAACTAAAAGTAACAATATGCAGACTTCAGGAAGTGTGCTTGTTTCCTTGCAGGTAACCACAGTATAACACACATGGTAACCATACAGCCAGATTTCTCAAAACACGGGGGAGGGGGGGCGTATCTACATAAGAAGAGTTCTGGATGTTTGTGAGGGATTTCCAGAAATCATGGGAGAATAGCTGGGGACAAAGTCTGCACAAATCCATAAACGTATTTGACACATACCAGGTATTTCACACATAATCCACAGCACAGACCACCTGCGTACAAGCAGTACACCCACTGCACCTTCAGGACACACTGGGCTTACTGTGCATTTTCAGGTCATCTGTGTGGTTTATGCCCAGTAAGTCTTCTATCAGACAGACAGTCAGACATCAGGTATTTCACATTCACTGAGTACATCATACTATGTTCACATAACCACTTCTGTCTGGGAAATGTTGCAACTTCATTAATAAATTCCATCCTTTCTCTGACAAAAGAGCTGCATCTCATCAGCAATGAGAGAAGCATCTCATACGCTTATTCATCTACCTTTTTAAAATCATTATGGCCTGGGGGAACCATCAGTAGGACTAACGCAAGATCAACACAAGACTCCTTTTGTAATTCCTTTAAAAATTAAAATGTCAACTGCTTTGGTTACAAGCCTGTCCTCTATCTAAAGCTCCTTCTTATTTCTTATTCTATGAGAATTCATTTGATTGCCTTTAATCTTTGGCAAGGAATTTTTCAAGTGCTCTAGATAAGTTTGTAGCATTAGACCCATTTTCTCCATCTGGATCACTGAGGGGATAGATAACAAAGTTAGCATTTCTTAAAAAAACCCACACTTTCTTTAAACAAATTCAGACTGACTCCCTTTCATCGAAGTTACGCTCTTCCTAGCGTTTTCTCACATGTGCTCCAGAAGTAATTTTAACTAATCTACAAACTAATGTTACATACACTGACTTACATTTTCCAGGGTGGAGAATAATAAATGTAAAGTCAGTAAAAGATTAAACTGCAAACATCAAAAGTCTCACTTGAGTTTGAAAGAGTGAGATTATTAGAAAAGTACTTTCACTTTGGAATACATTTATATGCATCATGACAAGGCACCTCGCATTCCTCAAATGAAATTTAACAACTTGGTGTTTTCACAACACAGGCAGAAGGAAGCATTCAGTGCAGAGAAAGATTCATTTAAGGGGAAAAAGTTTGTCAGGAATTTGAGATTCCTAATGCTTTCAAAACTTTGTAATTGCCAGAATACCATTTACCTCGTGCGCCCACAGGGAATCCCTTAAATTTAATATTTTTAGCATTCGTCAATTCCTGAATTTGACTTTTAAGATGGCAATATTTCTTTACTTTTTCTGCCGCTGCATCCGCCAATGATGACAGTTTACCTTCATATCGAATTGTTACATCAATAACCATCGCCTGGTATCCTTTTACAAATACAAGATCAGGCTTGAAGATTTCATTTTGTTCATCCTTTAGTATAGGCTATCCAATCCTTCCTTTTAACTTCAGTTATTAACATTTTGTTACCAGTGTACACCGGTTAAAGACTCCATGAGAATGTAAGTTTAACAGATCAACAGAATATCTGTACTAACTTTTCCAGAACATATGAAGACTGTGACTATAGCCAAGAACGTAGCAAATATATGAAATGTCTACATCTGTGTGTTTGATTGAAGGTATATGAGTTTTGGTCAGCATCGTAACCTGTCACAGTTTCTCTGTTTAACCCAAGGCTAAAAATTTTTCTTTCTAGTATACTATTTACCCTGAGTCTCTATTCCACTCCAAAGGAAATTATTTCATTACCACCAGACCCTTGTTTATTTTAGGTGAGTTTGTAGATTTTGGGGGGTGGGGGACCAACCACAACCATCAACATCATCCATATAAACAAACCCCATGTTTTCCGTGGCTGCTTGAAACGCTTGCAGAAAAGGTTAAGCATATTTTCATGTCAACCTTTAGAAAAGCTCCTTTCTTCGCTTAAACCACAAGTTTAGAGATTCCAGCCTGACAAAATAAAGCTAAGCTTATTTTTGTTTTCCTATTTTATTTATTTAAGAGCAAGTTAGATTTCTCTTACGAAGGACAACCAGAAGCACATATGGATGCATACCTGTTCCTGAACATGTTTGGTTCTATTCTCAGGCATCCTTTAAAAAGGCTCTTGGTTTGACTTGCGACAATTCTCCTAATTTAACACTAAATACCTCACATAAAGATGAATCTGGGCACAGTATTCCAGCGGCAGTATGCCACTTGAACCACCTTTTTATTACATTTCTTTTTATCCTTTTCCCTTCCCAATATGGCCTACTTTCTATTTATTGCTTTTTTTTCCCTACTATGAAATTTCAGAATTATCCAAACCAGTGATCTACAACACTACTTTTATAAATCAGTCTGAACTACACATGGTCTATGCAGACCAAATTTTGTTTCCCCTGTTTCAGATCAAATTTTGTTTTTTGTATTTGTTGTCTGTGTTTCCTATTCCTTGCAAGTTCTCTGCCTTCAAATGCTGAAAGCCTAGCCAACATCTGATCTTAACAGCTGACCAAAGGGCTGTTTTATAAAACCCACATTCTCAAGTCAAATAATGTTGTATTATATATTTACTTGAGAACTCAAAGCTTTCAAAATTTGGCAATGCCACTACAGTAGCCCAACACATTGTATGTGAGGTATAACAACGACAAAGAATTTCAAGAAACAGAAAATATAAATAACTAGTTTCCCCTTTGAATTAAAATTGTATAAATTTGTATAAAATTTTGTATAAAGATTCCTTCCTTTGTGCTAGTAAAAAGTCTTCGGTAACATGATAATTGCAGACAATTAAAAATATGCCACATCCCTACTTAATGCGCTTTGCATTACACGTTTGCCCTGGAGAAGTGGTTCTATTGTGTGCAGCTAACCCCAGAAGGGCAATAATTCAAGCTATTTATCTTCAGAAAACAAAGACTGTATTTTACAATATCCTCCCACTGTTCTTATAGGCTGACTCTTCCACAAGTCAAACACTGACACGCATTTTGCGGTTGATCCTCATTTCTTCTCAACCACATCATCATTTAAATGCTAAAATTCCATTTCAACTGAAGAAAAAATAACCCCACATGAACAAGTCTCAGGGTTTTCATGTCACTGGTTCTAAGACAAAATACACAAACCCAAAGGAATCAAATTTCATTGTCTTCAGAGCAGTTCTTAACAGATTTACATGTGTTTGAATTCATGCCTGAAACTGGTATGTACCATTTCATGTTCAGATTTATTAAGAAAATTTCCATACAGCTATCTCAGGATGAGATTCCTGAAAGAATGCCTCTCATGGACAATGGAGAAAGAGACACACTTTGCTCATTCCATTTTTTACATCATAAACGTTAGATTATTAATATAATTACACTCTCTACCAAAATTAGAAAACCTAACCTTTGCACTTCAGATGCTGTTTAAAGTCCACTAGTGTAAATATATGCAAATACTTGTTTGTATCTAAATAGAAACTTCTAAATTATACATAGCAGTAACAGTTTTATATATGTGCATGCAAGTGTATATTATATATAAAACCACCATATAAAGACATAGAAATGTGGTGGGTTTATACATATATACACACATGCATACATAAATATAGATATACACACACACATTCTATATTAACATTCTATTCACGCCTAAATATGCTCTACTCCGCACATTTTGAGAAGCTTAGTTCAATTTAACATAAAATTTTGAGCAGCACTACCTTAAGTTGGCGTATAAATCTATGCAGAATTAAGGGTCATAAATATCTTGAATCAGGTATACCCACATTACCACGGAAGAGGCTCTATAAACAGATCATCCGACACTGATACTGAAGAGAATTCAGCACAATCCTAAAAATAAAGTTGTGTACCAAAGGACTGCTTAAATATTTAACAGCACACCACAGAGACAGAGTTGATTTTAGCAGTCTAACACAACAGCCAAAGAGAAAAACAAAATCACATTTTCTCATCCTTACATACTGCTTAAAGAAACCAGACAAAACAGAAACTTTGGGACAAAATTGTTACCTGGTAGGCCACCACTTTACAGACCCAAAGAAACTTGAAAATATTGTAAGAGTTCAATAAAATATTCTTTACAGTATAGTCTCCTGCTTGATTGAGATAAGCAAATACATCTTTCTCATAAAATCAAGAGGAAGCAATGCTTCAAATTATTTCAGGAAAAGAGAAAATCGTGAATCTACAACACACAAAAAGCTACCTTGGAACAGTTCTAGAATCCACATAATTTTTTTGAAAAGAGGGTCTCTGCCAGTATGCCGAGTAACTTTGTATATGCAAACCATCCTGTCATGTTTAGTGAAACAATGTGTGTTTGTTTAGTCATATATACAGACATACTTGCAGGCTTGAGCTTAAAACAGAGATTCTGAGGACCAAATAACATACGAGTTAATCTCCAGAGTGGAGGAGGTAGAGGCCACCAACTGACAAGAAAAAAAAAACCAAACAACACAGCTTATCTTTCTTCCAGTTTTCCCTTTCTTTGAGCCACTTCCTTCTCAACAGCCTTGGAAAAGCAGACATTCGGGCTGTGAGAAACCGTGACTAGAAGAAAGTTCCTCATTCAAGTGTGCTCTGCAGAGAAGCAGCTAAATGATGCTCTCTTTCATGTAGTCAGGAAAATGCAACAAATTAAAGCATTCAAAATTTTTATGTCAGTACTTAAATAAGTCTGACTCTTTGAGCACAGGCCAATGCATTTAGTTTTCTTTAGACAATGGTCTATTGTTAGGAAATTAGGATAAGACTCAAGTTTATAGTAAACCCATTAAATTAATAAACTACTCAAGCACAAAAACATAAACAATGCATGCAACAATCTTAACATTTCCATTATTGCTAGCACAATAACTTATGAATGGTGAAATAATAAACATATTTAAGTTGTTTCTAATGTATATGTGACCAAGTAGCAAGTTTTGGCCTAGCTTTGAAAGCAAATAGGGTAATGTTAAACAAAAAGGTACGCCCTTCTTCAGACCTTAATTCAATAAAGCAGGTAACCGTTTCTTAAACTAAGAAAAATACAAAATTTAGAAATGAAGATGCACATTTCATACGTTTTTGAAAACACTTCAGTAGTTGCTCTTCAGAAAAAAAAAAAAAGGAAATTCCACTATTTAACAAAGTTCAGATTGATGGGACCTACAAACAGACATAAGGCAAAGCCGTCAACTTTAACAGAAGATGAAAAAAGCCCTGCCTGAAATTGTTTACCTCAGCAAACACAAGGGGGGAAAAAAGCCCAACTTTTTCCATTACAACCATCCCGACTATTTAGTCTTTTTTTTTTTTTTTTTTACCCTTTGCAATCACTACGACACTTTTACCTGGACCCTTCACTCAACAAACACCGACAAAGTAAAACTTTATTTTAGCGGACAACACGGCCGTTAGGACGCCGAACTCGGAAGAGGCAGAGGGCAGCGGCGGTTCAGGCGCAAGCGAGGTGGATTCTGGCGCGCCGCGCCAACTCTGCCGGAGTCCTGGCCAGCTGTCCCTAGCGATGCTACCGCCTCAGAGGAGCAGCGGCGAGTGCCACCCCCGCAGGCGCTGCCACCTTTGCTCCCCGGGGCCCCCGCAGCGGCCGCCCGCCCGCCCGGCGCTCCCCCCTTCCCGCCCGGTGACCCACCGCCGCCCGCGG
>NW_010972853.1:8419770-8420393 GCF_000737465.1 Haliaeetus leucocephalus
CCGCCTGCACCGCGGGCCCCTCTCGGCCTGGCACCGTCCCCGGGGCAGGCAGGACCGGGGGCGTCGCGCTGACACCCCCCCTTCCCCCCGCTCACGGCTCCGCCGGGCTGCCCGGCACGGGCAAGGCGTGCGAGGCGCTGGGCGCCGCTTTGAATCCTGGGCTCTCGCCGTTGGTTTTTCCTTGTTGCTGTTTGCTTTTTTTTTTTTTTTTTTTTTTTTTTTTTTTTGAGTGGAAAGTTTCCTCTCCCAGCAAAGGCCGGGAGAACGCGCAAACTGCCCCAGGGCGCCGCGCTGCCATCACAGCTGACAGGTTTCTGCCCCCCCACCCCTCGTCCTTCCGCCGCGTTAAAAAGGAGGCAGATAGATCCGGCTGGGGTTTGTTTTTAATAACAGCTATTAGTACAGCTAATTGCATCCATTGCCAACAAAATAAAAGTCAAGCTCGCGTGCCAGCATCCCGCACGGAGCCTCCTCGGCACCGGGGCGGCAGAGGAAGAGCGGGGGGACGGGCGGAGGGAAGCGGAGCCGGCGGCAGAGGAGGAGCGGCGCAGGAAAAGTTGCGATCGGTCTAATTAGCCCCGGAGCCGAGCCGCCGGGAGGCCGGGGAAAGGAAAGTTCACAGC